>NW_010173463.1:344-588 GCF_000695765.1 Mesitornis unicolor | reverse complement strand
AGTGACCAGGGCCATAGGGGCCAGCTGGGTACCAGCTTTTCGGACCCCAACATAATTTTGCTGGAGCCGGGACCTTCACAAAGGTTTTGGACAGTAACTGCCTGGGAGAGCAGAAATTTGGGGGTGATTTAATGTGGATGATGGCAGTGCTCTGCATCCACGGGGCACCATGAGCACATCATGGCCATCGCTGGCCCCATTTCCCATCTGGTTCCTCAGCATCCCCAGCCCCAGCACAGCCCAG
>NW_010173463.1:0-204 GCF_000695765.1 Mesitornis unicolor | reverse complement strand
GTTCTTATCCTCAGGCTGATGGTGACTGCAATGGCCATGCAGAAAGGAGGGATGGGGACCGGTGAAGTGCACCTTGAAGAGGAGCACGGGGTGCCCCGGGACGGGGTGGGGTGCGATCTGCAGCCCCCAGTCAATCCCCAGTCCCGGCTCCTCTCGCCTGGGGGGCCACTCCTGCTTCTGGGAACCTCCCCGAGGAAGAAGCAG
>NW_010173462.1:0-2207 GCF_000695765.1 Mesitornis unicolor | reverse complement strand
GGGGGTGCAGGTGGAGATGAAGAACTGGAGAGGGGGGGTGTCTAGAAAGTACCACATGCCATTCCCTGCCGGCAAACCTGGCTGCTCGCCTCCGAAAAGAGAAAAAAAAAAAAAAAAAGGAAGTTAACAGGTGTCACCTCGGCTTTTTCAATAGCATGAGAAGGTGTCGGCGTCTGCTGTATTTTAAGCCTTTCCGGAAAGCACGAAGAAAAATCGTTGGACGTAAAGCACGCTGTTTTGTCGATAATAGATAGTCAAAATTTGGAAGAAGTGCAAAAATGTTTCCCAGTGTTAGGTTGGTGTATGAGACATCCAGACTGGTCTGGAGTACTTTTAGTCAGTGCTTGGCTATCTGCTAAGCACTGTTTGGATTAGGGGTGTTAGTAGTTTGTCAGAGAAGTATTGCTTTTATAACTTCTTCCCGATTACAGACTGACATAACCAAACTGTTAAACGCGAAGTACTAAAAAACTACATGCTGCCTTGCCTATATATTTCTGTTTAACTTAGAGTCTCCAGAGGTCTCTTTCATTTGTCTAAAAGCCAATCTGACATTTCTGACCCTTGACTTCCCCACTTCACAGACTAAACTATTGTGATTGCTGGCTGTACTTCCTCGTTAAAGTGTCCGTCAGTTTCCATTGTAATTTAAATATTTTATAAGTGACAAAAATCATACAGAAACCACGAAAAGAAATTAATCTATTCTTTATATCTCATTTAAGCTTTAAATATATATATATGAAAGATCGGTGTGTTTGCCTGAGCTAAACAAGACTCGTGCTTCGTTTCAAACGTTTCTCAGCTAAGAAAGTGCTTAGGCATCATCAGGGATTATTTCAGGAGTATCAGCTTCCTATTAATTTTTCATTTAATAAAAACCTACAGAAGTTACCACCAAACGTTTTCTATCATGGGCATCAAATGGAAAACACATCATGTGTTTTCCAAAACTATACGAAGCAACTCAAAGTTGCTAAACAACAAAACAGGCACTAGTCGATTATCTAAACCTGGCTTCTAAACAATTCAATTAAGTTTGAAATATTACGCTGAAACTTCCTATGTTGTTTTTTTTTCTTTTGCATCATACAGATATTTAGTTTGGATATTTGAGGTTTTACTGCATCTTTCTCAGTATTTATTTTAATGCAATAGTGGAAAGCAAAATACGTGGGACAGTGCCATATTTATTGCATTTAGAGAATTGTAAATGTTTTGTTCCGATTTCAGCCTATATTTATCTGTTGTCAGCTACTTTTTTTTTGAGGATTCGGCTTCGGTTATAAGCTTATGATAGAGAAAACTAACTGGTTCAAACTTAGGGTTTTGCCTCTTAGAAACACAGAAATGTCAGGTAATTAATTAAGCTTCATGTTAGTATCAGCACATATCGATGAATTGTTAGAGGGAATGGGGAAGGTCTTTAAAGTTCATTATGACTTACTGCCAACTTTCTAGGCTTTGCTTCCTAAAGGCGCTCTCTGTGAATTTCCTGCATTTGCATTAGAATGCATTTAAGATGAAAAATAACATTGCTGACTATACTTGGAGTTTCGTGCTATATTTCCCTGTAGTAACAGGTGATATGGTAATACTGTTAAAACTACAATGTGGAATTGCAAGTGTGCAACCCCAAGTGAAAATTGTTCTCTTTCTTGGTTGAAAGCAAATTATCAATCAGCATACCATGATCAATTATCCCCCTGGCTGCCACACACTGGGATTTGCACAAGGCATTGACATTGAGAAATTCCTCTTTAGAAAGGATGAGCGGACGGGATCCCAAACTTTGCAGCAGCCAAGCTAAGCTGCCGGGGTCTCACTTTTTTTTTTTTCTATTGTTGCTTTCCAGCTCATCCAAGACAAAACTAGGAGATTGTGTTTACTTCTCAGTGCATTTTAAAAGATGCTATATTTTAGGAAAAAAAGAACAAAGAAAAAAAAAAGGAAAAAAACCTCCCCTCCAACCAAGCTCCCCCCCAACAAACAGCAAGGAGGGGTTTAAAAAAAAAAAAAAAAAAAAAAGGAAAACAAAGAAACACAAAAGCACAAAGAAAAAGCAAGTGAGAGAGCCTCAGGAAGAGCCGCACACCCCTCTCCCGCTCGGTGCTCACCGTTGTTGGTAGGAGGTGATGCCCTGGACGTTTTGCGGGTTGCCGTTGGCCGCGGCGCCGGCTCGCCCCATGCCCGGCGCCGCCGGCACC
>NW_010173461.1:0-1968 GCF_000695765.1 Mesitornis unicolor | reverse complement strand
GTTCTGTGATTCTGTGATTCTGTGATTTTACCCAACCAATTATCTAATTGCTGCAGAGGTAGTAAAAAAAAAAAAAAGGCATTTTGCACAGACAAAGAGTCTGGTTTCTAAGCTTAGATATTTTCAGAAATGAGGCATATCACAAATGTGATGTGCCAGTTATTTCCTTCAGTTGCCTTTTAATTGCCATAGAATATTAGAGGTATTCATGGTGTTTCCTCCAGAAAGTCGAAAGGTTCATATTCCGAATGGGAAGACAGGCAATTTGTTCACAAAGCAGCTATCCAATCTACAAAAAAGGTACTAAGAGAATTGAGAGAGGTTAAGATGAGAAAAGACAATATCTTGTCTCCTTGTTTTGCGTGTACGTCTTTGTAAGCAAACAGTTCCATCATCAGCTCCTGCTTCTTCCGGAAACAACTATTTATTTAGGCTTGACATTTCAGAGTTAAAGAAGTCCTGTGTTTCCTCATCCAGAACTTTCTTTACTCTTTCTTTTCTTCAGAATATACAGTATGTACTTAAAATACACAAAACCTACCCAGGAGGGCTGTGTTCTGCAGATCAGCACCTTCAGCTTATGTTCAGGTGCATGGGCAGAAAGAAATGTCTAGTTAGTGTCTGTCTTTAGAAAGGTTTCCTTTCAGAGATGCATATTTCAGAAGAAGCTAAGTTTTGAGTGTGGTGCTGAACTGCTCTGATGGTGAGATGAGATTATCTCTCATCATCTCCTGTGGTGGTCAACTTCCTATACTGCAGACTGGGTAACTTTTGTGATGGATGAAGCAAGGCTACTACAGCTGTTGCCTTCACAGCTTGGATCCATCTCCAGAACAGCTTACTCTTGGACGTTGAGTGAGGAGAGGGAGAGTTGAGAAAACAAGACATGTTTGTATCATTAGCAGCTGATCTCTAAGGCATGGAGGAGCAATTGGAGTAAGGAAGGGGTTTTGAATGTCAGCATTTTCTTACTAAAGAGCAGTTTGTTGTGTAGAAGAATTTGAAAAAAAAAAAAGTCTTTCCTTGGAACAACCAATGCACGGGCTGTTAGGGTGTTTCTGTGGAAAGTGAAAGGCTGAGGTTCAAGTCCAGGTCCAAATTAGGCCCTTGAGGGTAAGCAAACATTTGAAGCACTGAGCTATTCTCATTTTCTCTTCCCTTTCCCTCCTTTCTCTCTGGCCTTTTTCTCCTTCCAAAATTTCCACTCAGGAGGTGAGAACCCTTTCCTGAATGAAATGTAATTGGAAAACTAGTTTTTTTGCATGAATGTTACAGGCTTGATGAACTAGTGTTTCTTAATAATGAAAAAAAAGAGGTCCAATTTTCTCACTAAATCATATAAATACTCCACTACACCATCCTCTATAAAATACTCAACACAGGTTTTCTCTCTTCTCTCCGCTGGCCTTTTGCATCCCCCATGTTTCCCTACTTGTAGTTTTCCATTGTGTTGGTAGCAGCCCTGGAGAGAAGCAGCCCTTTGAGAGAAAATTTGAGAAAAATTTCCAGGTTGCACCCATCTTTTGAGGAGCCAGAGTGAGATCAGTAGAGTGAAATCTTCAGTTTTCACTTTGAAAAAAGTCTTAAAAGTGAAAGTTATTTTTATTGACCTTGTACTGAAGTGTGATTTTCTTTAGTTTTTATTTTTCCTCACAAAGTTTTACAATTTGGCCAACTGAAGGCATTTTTGAGAAAGTGGTAACAAGCCATCCGTGCTTTGAGTATTGAGGCGTTCCTGTATTTCAAAGAAAAGAGGCAAGATCTTGAGATATTTTCCAGAGTAAATATGCCAATGTGGAAAATTTTATCCTTGGGAGTTAATTTTGTACAATTATAAGCAACATGAGAATATATTCTTGTAACAAGGAGGATGTGGCAGCTTTGAGAACAGGCTGAATTCTTTTCCCTGTCAGTAAGTACTTTTGTCATCATAGGTCTATTGGGCAAAAGCTTCACAGTGGAAGACCA
>NW_010173460.1:1715-2253 GCF_000695765.1 Mesitornis unicolor | reverse complement strand
ACCACCCCCTGCAGGGAGCTGCCAGCATCGGTGTCCCTTGTCCCATAGAGAGCTGCCACCTTCCCAGTCCCCCATCCCAGCAGGAAGTTGCCACCATCCCCATCTCCTTCCCACAGGGCGCTGTCACCATCAGCGTCCCTTCCCTATAAGGAGCTGCCACCACTGGTGTCCCCCAGCCCAGCAGGGACTTGTCACCTTCCCTGTCCCTTCCCCATAGGGAGCTGCCACCTTCCCAGTCCCTCATCCCAGCAGGAAGATGCCACCATCTCCGTCCCCTCCCCACAAGGAGCTGCCACCATCGGTGTCCCTGTTCCCTTCCCCATCATCCTCCCAGCAGGAAGATGCCACCATCCCCATCCCCTCCCCATAGGGAGCTGCCATCATCCCCATCATCCTCCCAGCAGGGAGCTGCCACCATCGCTGTCCCCCTTCCCGTAGGGAGCTGTCACCATCAGTGTCCCTGTGCCATAGAGAGCTGCCACCTTCCCTGTCCCAGCAGGAAGATGCCACCATCCTCATCCCCTCCCCACAGGGAGCT
>NW_010173460.1:0-1671 GCF_000695765.1 Mesitornis unicolor | reverse complement strand
CATCCCCACCCCATAGGGAGCTGCCACCACTGGTGTCCCTGTCCCCATAGGGAGTTGCCACCGTCCCCATCCCCTCCCCACAAGGAGCTGCCACCATCAGTGTCCCCCATTCCAGCAGGAAGATGCCACCACTGGTGTCCCTGTCCCCACAGGGATCAGTCCCCATTGCTGTCCCCACTGCCAAGAGCTGCCACCTTCCTGTCCCTGTCCCCATCCCAGGGCACTGCCACCCTCATTCCTGTCCCCATCCCAGGAGCTGCCACCACCCCCCCTGTCCCCAAGCCCCCCCAGATCCCTCTGGGAGGTCCCCACTGCACCCCCCTTCTAAAATGACCCCTCACAAAGCCCCCTCCTCGCCTTAACGAAGCCACCGTCCCCGCGTCCTCGTTAACGGCGCCTAACGAACCATCTCCTTCCCTTGGCAGTGCTGGCTCCAGAAGAGGACGAATTGGTGGCCATGGAGGTGGGGTCCCCTCCTCTCCCCAAAAAAAGCGCCCCCCCCTCGCAGCTGGATCCACCCCCAGCCAGGATAGGGACCAAGGTGTCCCCGGAGCCGCCCGGGAGCAAAGCGGAGCCTCAGGACTCCAAAGGTGAGCGGTGCAGCCCCCAGACCCCGCGGGTTTTGCTGTGGGACCCCAGCAGGCGTTGGATTGACCCCAGCGGGGTCGTTTTGCTTAATTCATCCCCTCGTTAAGGGGATCCCGGGTCCTCAGTCGGTGTTTCCCAATTGAGGCTGTTCCCCCAGAAACGCCCCTGCTGCTCAACCCCTTGATTAAGTTTTAAAATGATCTTTAATTTATTGGATTAGTTCATTCTATTATTACTGGGTCTTAGGTTATAATACAACTTATTTGTTTTATTAATTTATTATGTGATTGACTTTTAAATTATGTTTGCCTTTATTTAATTATATCGTTGATTTTTTAATAATTACATTTGTATTTATTTATATTATTACAAATTCTTAAAGTGTATTTGATGGATTTTATTAATTATATTGATTTTTTAAATTATACCTTTGTTTCATTAACATATTATTACATCTTTAAATCGTATTTTAATTCTATTAATTTATATTATAGACTATTTTTATGATATTTTATTAATTTTCTAATGTTATTAATAGTTTTACATAATTTTATTCGTTACATTATCACTATTTTTCAATTATATTTCGATTTATCTCATTAACTTACTGCATTAGTATTAATGTTGTAAGTTATCTCTTCATTTATCTCTGTTACTAATTTATTATGTGACTGGATCATGACTTTGTTGCTTTGTTCCCGCCTGCCGAGCACCTTAAACCTCCCAAAATTCGCGGCTGGGGCGGTCACAATCCCTTGAAAGGGGAGAAACAGCGCGGGAGGAGGCAGCTCCTGCCCCGACTTGGGGCTTCGTCTCTTTTGCCGTTTTCTCTCTTTGGCTGTTTTCTCTGTGCTTTTTTTGCTCTGTTTTCCTCTTGCTATTTCCCTTTTTTTTCCCCATTTCCCCTCTCGTTTTCCTCATTATTTCCCCTCATTTTTCCCATTATTTCCCCTCTCTTTTCCCATTTTTCTCTCTTTTCCCCCCCCGTTATTTCCCCTCGTTTTCCCCATTTCCTTTCCCGTTTTTCCTATTATTTCTTCTCTCGTTTTCCCCCCTTGCTTCCCCCCTTGCTTCCCCGTTCCC
>NW_010173459.1:0-20165 GCF_000695765.1 Mesitornis unicolor | reverse complement strand
CGTTCTGTGATTCTGTGGTTCTGTTCTGTGAACTTGGACTATTCCTGGGTCCTCTTTAGCCACACTAGTATACGGTGATAAAAAGTATACTTAGAGATGTGCTGAAGGGCATGAAACTTCAAGTCTACAGAAGAAGTACCAATACAGCTTATTTTCCACAGTTTCCAACTGATTGGAATCCACATTAGAAAAGGTCAGGCTTAATTTGGCACAGTTACATTCAGGAAGCCTGTGGTCCATCATAGTTCAGGTAAAATAAATAAAAATAAACGCTGTTTAACTCACCCAGTAAATCATTCCACTATACTATGCATGCAAAATATGTACTCAAGGGCATGGGGTTTTATTGCATACCTACTGAATGTTAAGAGCATGTAATAAATGAATGCTGTTCCTAGGTCATGAAAGGAAAAAGATATTTGAAAAATAAGACAGGCATTTTTGAGCTTATAAGACAGAGGAAAATCTAGCAAAACTTGACAATAGGTATTATTACTGCAACTGTCATGTCAGGATTTCAAATTTTTTAATATCCATTTGAAATAGGTCAGAGCTATTTTGTGAAATCTGTTACATAATTAGCTTTAAAAATGACTCAAGTCAGCATTTTGTCTATAAGGCACAAATGGAATATGGAAGTTTAAAATAATGCTGCCTATTCTTCACTCAATTGAAAAGCTGTGCCAGTATTATCTTTGTTGCTGCAGCAGCTGCTTGCAAATGCCTTTAGAACCGATTTGGGTCTCTCTGTCATGTGCTAATGGAATCAGACACAGGCTTTAATAGTGTGTGTTCAGTGTATACAGTTCCTGGGTGATCCTAGCAGAGCAGATCATTTCCTAGCAGCACACTGAGTGTGCAATTACAGCATCATCATATCTGCATGGATTTTTTTTTTTCTTCATCTGAGCTACTTTTTTTAGCATCTGTCTTCTCCTTTAGCCATCTCTGGTTGTTGTCTGCCTGGGTTCAGCCACATAGATTTGAGATATACATTTAGTTGTTGTCTTGCAGCTAATACAGAAAGGAAAAAAAAAACACCTTAGAGAAACTGATTCTGAATAAAGGACTAAAAAGCAGTTCAAGTAAATATGTATCTTTCTGTAATTTAGGAATTTTGACAATTCTCTTATGGACAAAATTATTAAGGAAAGACTGCCATCAAACACCTCTTGAGCCAAGTCTTCATATTCTCTTGGGGACAGCAGGCTGACCATGAGCCAGCAAAGTGCCTTCACAGCCAAGAACGTCAATGGCATCTTGGGATGCATTAAGAAGAGTGTGGCCAGTAGGTTGAGGGAGGTTATCCTCCCTGGTGAGACCACATCTGGAGTATTGCATCCAATTCTGGCCTCCCCAGTTCAAGAAGGACAAGAAACTACTGGAGAAAGTTCAGCATAGAGCTACTAAGATGATGAGAGGACTGGAGCATCTGCCATACATGGGAAGGCTGAGAGAGCTGGGTCTGTTTAGATCTGTTTAGTTTTTATCCTCTCTAGGTGATTCTGCTTTAGCAGGGAGGGTTGGACTAGATGATCTTTAAAGGTCCCTTCCAACCCAATACATTCCATGATTCTGTGATCTTCAGAGGGCCTTTCCAACCCCTGCCATTGTGTGATTCTGTGGTTATATGCCCAAGATTCCTGTTCCTGGGCAGCAACTTCAGTGTTACACCATGCTCCTTGCCCTGGCATCAGTACTGCCAGGCAGTTCCCCAGGCTGTAACTCTCACTGTTGCAAAAATCTGACTGACATGGGCATAAGAAGCCCATAGGCATGTGGAACCATCTGACCTATGTTACAGAAACAGAGTGAAGGGAAGTAGGAATTGAGGGCTGTGCTAAGGAGTAGCACACTGTGCTTACAGTGACTTTCTGCATAAAGCAACCTAACAGTCCTTATTTTTTATATGTATTGCCACTAATTAATTTTGTTCTACTTACTCCTTGAAAGTGGGAAACAATAATGTAGACAAGATGATACTGAAAAAGGCCCATTAGAACTGAGGTTCTAAATGTGTGGTAACTCTCAGAGCATAGGTATGTCTGTCTAGGATTTGACAGAAATTGTTTCATATTATATAAAAGATATTTGTTTTATTCACAGACAATTCTTTTAAAAACTTACCCATTATAAAAAACATTTTTAAAATAAAATGTACTGTCCAAAGAGAGTTAAGACAAGTAGAAAAATTCTTGTCACTCCAGACTGGCAGAATGAGAGCAAAGTGAAAAGTGGGGCAGGGGAATAAATCAGGTATTCATTATTTTAAATAAATGCTGATCTGGTTAAAGAAACTACTGAGGATAAATTAGGAGTGAGACTGAATGTCTCCTGTCTGTGTGGTCATCCCATTAGCACCAGCAAAAGTTTCATTCAGAAAGCGTTCCTGAATGGAGTCTTACTGTCATGGGAATAAGAAAGAATTAATGGTATTGCTTCATACCACTGGTCCCTCAAAACGTAGTATTTTGCTGTCCACCATATTTAAAACACTAGGATCCACTACATGAAAAATTATTTTCCTGATTCAAAGAGCACAGGATTTTTCAAATATATTTTTTCCATTGCAACAGCTGCAAAAAAAAAAAAAATCACAGTATGGTAGCTGAAGTATAAAAGTAACAGCAGTTCTCTGGAAAAGCGATGATCCCACATGACAGCCCCAGAGACTATACTGCAAAACTGATGACCTTCTGCAAGAGTTTAATGAAAGCTCTTTTGCTTATAAGCTAAAGATTCAGATTTAACACATTTTTATCTGGATATAGTCTAGTACTACAGATACAAATAGGATTTATTCCTTGGAAATGAAACCAGACCTCTGGGCAAGATTATGAAAAGTGCTGAGGGGTTATGAAAAAACAAACCACCACATATAAGCAAACAAGAATAGTCACCTACCTCAGCTCTCAGTCAAATCAACTGAAGTTAGTTGTCCAGTCAGCTTTAGTGATCTTGAAAATCTTACTAGCTACCACTAAGCACCTGAATGTCTTTGAAAACGTATCCCTCTGTGCCTAACATTATTAGGAATCACTGGACTTGAAAGGCTAAAGGGACACAGCCTCATCTGCAATATACAGGTTGTTACTCTTTAAGGGTTACCAGCCTGAAAGGGAAGGACAAGTGGTGTCTGGAGGACCCTGGGGGATCAGAGATCAGTACTGTTCCCTCCCCTTTCCAGCCACAGTCTAAAAAAACCGAGGAGGCCCAAGGTTTCGCGGGCTTTTCCTGGATTCCTGGGCTGCTTCCTGTCGCATCTCGGGACGGCTGGGCCTAGCTTCACGTGCTCGGCAGCATCCACCACCATCTGCTCCCGGGCCCACTGCGGGCTGACGAGTCACAGCAGTCACAGCAGCCACGAGGCACTGCTCGGACACTTCCACTCGGGACTGCTGGGATCGGGTTTTGTATATAAATATCCTTTATCCCTTATTAATTCCCTTTCCTTTCCCCTGTTATTCTTCATTAAACTTGTTACAGTCTTAACTTCAAACCCTGTGTGAAGCATCTTTATTCCCTTTTTTTTTTAATCCTCCCCTAGGAGGGTGGGTGACAATAGAGAGAAAATCCTGCTCCCTGATTTTGCCCTGAGCCCTAAGCGGAGACACAGGTGTACACTGCAAGCAGAATTCATGCGATTCAACAGTACAGCTCTCCAAGATCCCTCCACCGTCAGCAGAGGAAGATAGACACCCACCATAAAGTCTCCCATAAAGGATAAAGCACTCTCTGGAAATACCTTTCTCAGTATAAATCGGCCTCTGGAAGACACTTAGAGGGAGTTTAAATGACTAAACACATAATTCATAACTGCAGCCTAGGAATAGAATGAAGAATTCTCCATACTGCTGGTTTCAGAAAGTCTTTTGTTGAGCTTCTGCTCTGCCCCAAACAGTAATTAGGTTCATGTTTTAACCTGTACGATTGTGATGGCTGTCACATTGGAGGAAAAAGATTCAACCTACAGATAGGTTCCAGGCACTAATTTTTTCTACATCCTCACACAGGAATCCCCAGTGAACTGCAACATACCCACATTCTTGAATCACTGAGTGAATGTATCGGGTCACGTAAAGGCACAAAGATGCAACCATGCCACAATCTGCATGCTTATTTAGAGATTCCTTTTAACACAGAGGCAGTAAAGTGGTCTCTCCACTCCTACTCGAGGATTACACACTCAGCAAAGCTGGTGAGTGCAGTCTTTTATGGGAAAGCACAACACTTGAGTCACTTAAATGTGACACTACATTCATGAAATGAAAATAAAAATGAGGCCTGTTCATCTGACAAAGGGGAAAATTTCAGAGTTCACTGTGTGAAAGAGTTACCCAGGGAAATCTCTGAAATACTGATGGATGGGAGGAACTTGAAATTTTGAGGTATGGCAGGCCAGGGGCAACAGGGTTATAAGCAGAAGGAAATGAAGAGAATTTGTGAATTGGCTTTGAGAACATGGCAGAGATAATAATGACAAGACAGCAATAAAATATACCACTTTTTTCACAATGGTCCCTGTGCTGTGAAGTGTGGTGTCAATCCCTTCTGAAGGCACAATATGTAGGAGGGACAGAACAGGAGTTCTTATTCTTCCCACACTTCCCATGAAATCTTATTTATTCACTAGCTAACGATTAACAGAGACACCTTTTGCAGCCATTTTCTCCCATTGCATTAAGTTTTGTTCTGCTTTTAATCTTGGAAATGTGACCAACGTGCAAGCAAAATAGTCAGTTCCCTGAAGTACCCCACTTACTTTGTTATTATCAATAACTGTATTGTATTTTGCTACAAAATTAAATTTATGTGACATGAGCAGCATTTATAATATCAAGATAAACATTTGAATTTTAATGAACATTCCATTTTTAATGCAAAGTTAAATAAGCTTGAAATTGACAAAAAAAAAGTCTACAAGCACTATTTAGATAAAAGGTTAGAAAGCTGCTTATTACATTTCACTCTGAGTAAAGAAAATTCCATCCAACATTTGTTTTCAGTCATATATAGCCTGGTTCAATCTCTTTTAAACTCTGTAATGTCCATTACATTCAAGGGATATCTGAACAGAATGATACTATTCATCACTTACCTTTCACATTTATTGAAACAGACCAGAAAGAATGGAAGGAAAAGAATTCTAATATGAGTTTCTTGAGTGTGTGGATTAAGACTTTTCATGTTCACAAAGAAACCCAGCGAAACTTTTGATCTGAGAGACTGTGAACATTAATGATCAGAAAGAATATCATGGAGGATTTGTTTAGATTTTTTTAAACTGTGCATAAAAATTATTTATAAAGGAAACAAAATGCAGGCAAGAAATGAAAGACATTCTTTGATAAATTAAAAATGTTTGCTTTCTGCTATAACGTAAGAAAGTTAGATGTAAGAGAAGTATATTGTGTGTATGTTCAAAGGCTTAACAGCATGAGGTGTAGAAGTATTCAAAATGGTTACAGCTCAGAAAATAGTATAGGTCTTGAAATTAAATCATCCTCATAAATAAATCATCAAATAAAGGTAAAATGACAAATTGGTATTAGTCTAATGCAGACTTAGCTGAAGTATTAGTAACCTTTTTATTCTACTTCAGAAGGAAACTTGCTATTGAAACTTGCATTCAGGTAAATGTCTTCAGGTCTAAGTATTTGTGGTGCAATTCTTCACTGCTTGTGGTCACTAGTAAGAATTCTAGTGCTGTCAATCAATCCTTAAGATGTTAAACTATGGAGCACACACTATGATGTGTCTTTGAAATCTGCTCTACTATTTCTGAAAGGAAAGCACAGGTTCCATAACTCTCCTCTGACACATTAAGCTTTGCACCAATGTCCTTGGGGAAAGTTGCCCCTACTCAATATGGACCCACACTCTTAATCGCAGCTGTATGTTTCCTGCATGTCTGGAGGACCATGTGTCACCTTAATATTGCACGTAAAAGCCTAGTAGGCCTGATACACATGAAGGAAAAGATATCCCACTTTGTAAGACTGACTGAACCCAAGATTTCACTGGAATTTTCCAGACAGATGAAACTGAGAACATAAAGCATAGTATTCAGGAGAATATCTCCTCATAAAAAAGAAGTCATAAGAATAAGGAAAATCCCAGCTGTCTAGTTCTTATCAGAAAATAAGTCTCCTCACAGTATGCTGCTGGAAGGAAATTTTACATCATTTGTCTTTTCAGCATACTTCATACCAGCTATTTTTTTCCGCAAAGCCATTATTCATATAACTTCTGTGACCCCCCTTGCTCCCACTGTCAGGCTTATAGTTGTTTGTACTGAAACCATCTTAATTAGATGCTGAGATTTGTAGGGCGTGGACCTTGTCTAAATGTTTGTTTTATAACACTGAGTGTATAGTACTTACACTAGTAGTAAAACTAAATCTTGTCCTGTGCTTTATTATGCTAGGTACAGAGAAACAGTTAAACATCTTGTTTTCAGCCTGCTTTCTAAATCAAACAAGGCTTATATGATCAAGGTTATGTATATTTCCATGCATGTTTTTACTCTCAAAATTTCAGACCCCTCTGCGCAAGTTTAGCTACATTTGCATTCCCACAACATGCGAGTGGGCTTAGAGATAATAAATACCTATCATGTTTCATGAAAACAGGTGTGTCGAATATATTACCTCCCTGGGAACAAAAAGGTGCAGTATTTGCTCAATACTTTTGAGATACTGTATAACAACAGATAGGCACAATATTTGCATCTCAAATCTGTGAGAAGAACATCAATCAGAGCTAACATCTTTCATTTGCCAGAATCAAATATGCTTCACACACCTATAGGAAAAACAGATTAACTAGTCCTGATGTTCATACAGCTACTGAAGAACTTACAAGTGGATCTAGTGGGTCATGCCAAAGGTCTTCTTTTTCCGGCAACCCATTACTGGCTGTGATTAACAGTGGGCATTTAGTGAAAAGCAGAGCAGAGGAGACACATGGAGGTATTTCCCTGGAGTACTCCCTCCAGCAGTATATGGATCAGGGACATCCTAAGCCTGGCATTATGTCTGTGTACTTAATAGCCCTGCCCCCCTTACAAGGATTTGTTCAATTGCTTTTGGTTCTTCTGTAAACATCTGGCATCAATAACTTCCCATGGCAAAGGAGTCCCACAGCTTACCTACATGCTTCACAATGAAATGTCTTTCGCTTGCCTTGTACTGCCACCTGTTAGTCTGACATGATAGTCATGGAGCTTAATTTTTTTAAAAAGAACAGCTCTTCCTTGGTTATGAATGACTTACAACCTGCGATTCTAATGACCTTGGTCATATTCTTTCTCAGTTGCTTTTAACCCAGGTGTTTAGGGCAAAGATTTAGAACTCATTTTAAAGAAAATTTAGCTTCACTGGCTTCTGTGGCCTTTGGATCATTTTCAAAAGAGGTATATGGTACAGAGTACACTAAGCATATGACTAGTTGCCCTCTGTGCTGAAACCCAACTGCTACCTCTTGTGATATTTTCAATACTCTATATTATATTTCTGGTAAAAAATAAAGAAATATTTCTGTATTTTTACATCTTGAATTGATATCAATATGGTAGAGAATTCAGGTTTCAAATTTGAAAAGAATACTACAAACATTACAACAGAACTATTCATACCCCATTAAAATAAGCTTCTGATATTTACTACCTGAAGAACAGAAAGGAAAAACAAAGACCAAACATCTTCCTCTTTTTCATCAAGGCGTAAGTTGTAAAGGAAAAGCAAGCAGTATAATAAACAAAACGATGGGGATGAGGTGGCTTAGCATTATTTCCAGGCTAAGTTCCAAGACATTTCTATAATCAAGTTCCAATCCAAGTACATGTTTGCCTCATTTCCTTTGGATCTGACAAACATAAGTATAGGAAAGTTGAGGGCTTATTTTTTCGTTTTCACTTTGATGAAAGCATTCTTGCTTTTCATGCAGTTTTCAAATCAGATCAATTGTTTTATTTTTCTAAAAAGCCTAAAACAGCATACCTAGGAGGAAACTTATGCAGGAAAAGAATGAGCTGTTGCTTCTGTATTTATTGCACAATGTCACTTTCATGTGTTCTATTAGTTCTAGTAGATCCCATGCTTTCTAAACCTTTATTTCAGAAAGGAAAAACTACAGCAATTATGGAAAAAGATGTCAGGATACACAGCACAACTATTCTTTGTGCAACTCAAAGAGTATGGCATTATTTTGTCACATATCTCTTGAACATATGTGTTCTGCAGTTTGTCTCACATCAAAAATCACTGCTTAATGCAATGCAAAAAGACATTTAAAAGATAGCATCAGTAGCTGTGAGTCACATAGTTTGGAAATAAATCTACAGTACACTGTCAGAGTAGCACAAACAAAATGGCATCTCTTGAATGCCAAGGCCAAACATACAGTACTCTATAGACATGGTGCTTGCTATGCCCTTTGCTGGCAGATTGATTTTCATGTTATGACTAAACTAGCAGTTAGCAACATTACACCGCTGGTTGGATAGCAATGACGGCCCAATTAGAAAACACAGTCAATGAATAGGTCAGACAGCCGGGCTCCAGATATTCTAAGCAAGACTAGCCCTTTCAGTTAGTAAAACTTTCTGTTGACCTTATCCTCATCGTAAGTGACCCATCATAAAAACATGTCAAAATTTCATGCAGAAAAAAAAAAAAAACAGAAAATAAGCCATGACTTACCCAAATAAGCAAACACCTTAAGAAAACTTGTTGAGGAATTGTTAGCATAGGAAAGAAAATAAATGGTTTATAGGGGGATTCCTGATTTCCCCATAAATATGTGCACTGTTCTGGTCGTTGGCTTTGGGGAAATGTTTTTGGGTTGCCTGTGCTGGTAAGATATATAACAATCAGATACATTTTGAAGGCTTAGAACCACCAAAACTAGTAAATGGTATAGCTATATTATAAGGAGATAATTTTGAATTATGGCTTGATCTCACTTAAAAATATATATATTTATAATATATAAATAATTCCATATGGTTAGAAGTTATGCAACCTGAAAGTAAGCAGTAGAGATTTCTCAACATATGGCATATACAAAGTAGATTAATATCATAGAATCATAAAACGTGTTGGACTGGAAGGGACCTTTAAAGGTCATCTAGTCCAATCCCCCTGCAGTGAGCAGTGACATCTTTGACTAGAACAGGTTGCTCAGAGCCCCATCAAGAATATATGGATCAGGAAAGTATTATAAACACCTGTATAGAACACTACAAAAGTTGCAGTGCTTTTAAAAATAATGGGGGCAGATAGTATTTTTCTATCAAACTGAGAGTTCACAGCTAGGGCTGTGGAATCTAGTATTCATGATACATAAAACACGTCTTTGGAGACAAAGTTCTCATCCCTTCCAAATCTACAATAAGGCCCCCTTCCTCTTTCAAAAAGATCAGCTTATTTCCTGAAGACTACTGATCTTTTTTTACTGAAGATCTCTCTGTGACATACCAATGTGGGCTCTATTGGCATAAATACAACTTTTCAATATCCTTGTTGTTATCTTCATTAAAAACACCTTGGCTATGCCTTTTTGCAAAGTCCTCTATGTTCAGAAATGCCTCTCCTTACACCTTAAAACCTTCCACCACTGAAGTTTCTTCTAGCATTATCTAATCTCACCTTTGTTTTTGATCTTGAACCTAGCTAGACTTAATGCTACACGTGAGCAAGAACAGTTCTTAATTTTTATTCTGTCATACCTTCTCAGTGTCTGACTCCCATGGTCGACTATTTCATTGTGGTCTTTGCTATGCTGCAGCCTTCATAAGATATGGACTTATTTGCCTCTACATTTCCATGCTAACTTAATGGTTTCATGTAAATACAAGATTGTAACCATAACAGCCCATATTACTGCTCATTAAGCTCCTTTCAAAATTGTGTCAGTGATTTTTCTTGCATAAGCAGCAATGTCAGGCTACCATTACAAAATCTAGGAACAGCATTAACTGAAACTGCATGAATGTATTGAAGACTCTGGTATGTGCATGATGCTGTTCTCTGAAATGCAGTGTAGGCACATCTGAAATCTGCTTGTTCACACTACAGAAACACTTATTAGCATCTGTATATAACACATCATCACCACAGGGAAAGCTAGTTTAAAATCATAAATGTCAAGACATAATTAACTTAAAGGTCAGGTTTAATTACAGTTGTTGAAACTGAAATGTACTAGTTACCATTACTATGCCAGAAAATTTCTTAAAATTCTTTGAAATGTTTTGTTGGTACCCGTACTTTTCCACAATTGACATCTTTTGTTCTATGACGGAGATGTTTCAATGGGCATTTTTTTACTAACTTGGAAGCAGAGAGAGAACAAAACAGAAAACCGATGAACAAAGCACCACTACAAAGCTCAACAAAACCTGTTCTCTGCATTATGATATTATTAATTACTTTCTTGTAATTGGCACTTCAGGTAATCATTTAGAGAGTGGAATTATTTGGAGAGTCTAGTGCATGGATGAAAGAGATTTAATGGTTTGGCTTTTAGGTTTAATGACAAAACAAATCAATAAGTGAAACAGACTGGTGAGAAAATAACTCAATAACTGAAAAATTTGCTCTACCTGTAGGCTTTTCCAAGGAGTCTACTGGGAATAGTTATTGACTCACATAAGTATTTTAGTTCTCTCTTTCCCCCAAGGTACAGAAAGTTTGAATGCTGTGATTTCATTTTCTCTTCTGTTACTTAGTGTTTATTTTCCCCTCCCCACCACAGTCAGGATTTCCAGCTTAGCTTTTCCTGTACCTTTAGCAGAGTTATAGACAGTCTTTTTCCCTGAAGGAGATGTCCCCAGCTAGGTAGAATGCAGGAAAGAAAAGGTTAAGCTATATATAAAGTTGAATTCCCAAAAACAGCATAGATTTTTGCTACTATATAGCCCCTGTACAAAAAATCAGAAGTCTAGAAGTGAATATAGCAGATGACTCTGGAGGAAAATATCACTAGTTGATGAAAAGAGGCTATCAAATATGCTGATAAAAGATACATACTAGTTTATTAAGTTTCATTCATCTTGCACCTGAGGTGTTGGGTCATAACAGCAGCCCTGGTACTGCGAAGGTTGCCGATGCCCTCCAAAGTGTACAAATCACATGAAATCAGTGAAGTTTTGTGCCACTGGAAGAAATATTTCCACTCAGTAAGTGGGGGGGCTTCCTGTCACTTTCCCCCTCCTCTTTCACAAGCCCCAGTACTTGGTACTTCACACACAGCAAGAGGAAAGAGTGAATTGAATATACACATCAACTGAAAGACACGGTGAAGGACGGTCTCAGGTACACTACACAAGTACAGCAGATAAGTGGTGGGCAGTTCAGAAACCATTCACAATGCACCAATAAAAACCACGACTGTGCTACAGCGAAAGATAAACAAAGTAAGGGAGTTTGTGCCACCCTGCATCTCAATAAAGGGGAAAGAATGGCATTTAATTAAAGGGCTTCCTGCCTCCCACGTACTGATGACATTGAAATCAGAGTGGACATAAGGCATTAAAGCTGGCATCACCCAAAACAGTCTCTTATTTAAGATTTACAGCTGACTGTTAGAGAAAAGTGAAAATTTATTAAAGGCTTCCATCTGGCAAAATGTATCATTAGTATTCAAACTGATAGCGGCAGTGATTTAAATTTAATAATCCAAGTAGAGATATGCATCAAAAAAGGATTCTTCTAAAATATGTCTAATAGCAATAACTGACTTCTTTATTATAGTCTGCTTGTGAAAAATGCCAGATATCAAAGAAAAAGACATCAAATGTTAATTTCAGTGTGTTCTTCCAGTTGAAACTCACATTAAAATAATATACTTGGTGTGAATCAAGTAGCACAGACTGTACCTGTTTTAATCATTCTTGAGCAATATTTGAAACACAAGGACCCAGAAAAAGCTATGAAATTTCCCTTAGCTAAAGGGAGGTTGTACTCACTGTGGACATCCACGCTGCAGTGGCAGTGGCCTTTGTGAGGAGAGGCCAGGGCTACCTTATGTTCAACACAGCCCATTCCAGTGGACACACCAAAGGGCACAGCTGAGCCCCTCAGCCATGAGCATGACACCTCTGGGAAAATGTATTTGAGAAAAGGAAAACACTGTCCAGGAGTGAGGAGAAAGTTTAAAAAAAAATATATTAAAAAGTGTGAGAAAGCCCTGTGAACACCAAGGCCAAAGAAGGAGGAGGTGCTCCGGGTGCTGGGTCAGAGGTTCCCCTGCAGTCCATGGAAGAGACCACGGTGGAACAGGTATTTCCCCGCAGCCTGTGGAGAGGAACACGCCAGGGCAGATGACCATACTGCAGACCCGGAGATCCCATCCAAGGGCAGCTGAGTATTCCCTGAAGAAACTGCAACCTGTGGACAGCTCATCACAGAACAGTAGGGGTTGGAAGGGACCTCTCAAGATTATCTACTCCAACCCACCTGCCAGAGCAGGATCACCTAGAGAAGACCACACAGGAATGCGTCCAGGTGGGTTTTGAATGTCTTCAGGGAAGGAGACTCCACAATCTCTCTGGGCAGCCTGTTCCAGTGTTCTGTCACACTCACAGTAAAGTTTTTCCTTCACAGCTCCCAGGAAGCCAAGGTGACAACACAATGCACCTGCAGAACAGTCTGTCTGTTAGTTTTTACTAGTGATACCAAAGAACATGCCAACAGTCATAGATAGAGTCGTTGCTATATCACCTGCCAGGTAAACAAGTGAACAAACAGTAATGGAAAATTTGTTCAGGAAAAAAATAAACATGAAAGCTAAGACAAAGTGCAAGCATTACAAATTGAAGAGTTTGGAGAAAAAGAAGTTATATTCATTATAAGAACAAGCATAAATTAACTACCCAGTCCACAATTTACATCATGAGTGTTGCACAAACAAAAATATCCACAATTAGTACACTTTTAATGCTTTTTTTCTTAATTGCAGATTCATGAACAGTTAAACTTTACATCTTGGTAATTTGCCATTATGCTCTGCTTTTTAAAAGTTGAACAAGAAAACAACATTAGAATGCTCCAGATATGCTGTTGGTAAGATGCCAGGTTAGGCTGTCTAAATTGGACCAGGTGCTTGAAACATTCCACAGCCTTCTTGCAGGAAGGAAGGCACTAACTCTGCATTGGCAGTGTTATAACAAGTGGTCGATATCAAGACATTTACTCCTTTGTCACTCCTAGCTCAGCAAGGGTGAGCACAGCTAGAGTTTGAAGGAAAAAGGCTTTCACAGTCATCAGACAGCTGTACAATGCATCCTGGGCTCATCTAATAGGGGCTGGGGGAAAGGCATACATGTGTGATGGTGGCTGAGGCCTCTCAGTCCCTGCTTCTTTTCCCCCAGATACCTATGAATCCTCAACACTACAAAAAAAAAAAAAGAAAAGGATAATATATTTGACTTTTTTATTGTTTTTCCTAAGCTTGTTTTTTCCTCAGCAATGAATATGGATTCACAGTAATTACTCTGAAAACATGACACAGGTTTACCAAAAAACAAGTTTTGATTTTCATTTAAAAACTCTGAAAACATACACTGGAAATCAAAAGGAGCTCCTTCCTATCTTTTTCAGAATGAAACATTGTATTGTTCCACTTATACAAAATGACTATTTCAAAACTTCTTGATTTTATTTTTTAAATTTCAGTCTTAAAAGCCATTTTGATTTCCTCTCATAATGCTTTCTTCTAATTGATGCATTCTCAACTCCTCAGAATAATTAATTTTTATTATAAACTTGTTATAAATGAGAATGATTTGTTGTATTTTTCAGAAAAACTCAATAAAGAGGAAAAAGTCTTTTTTTTTCTTAGCTGTATGTCAGATTTCAGAGATAAAAAATGTTAGCAATTCAGATTCTTCACCAGGCACCACTCTACGATAAAAGACTGTACGGCAGCACTGAATGTGCTCATACTATTCCATGTATGTCTCAACTTATCACAGAGTTTCCACACAGGCTTTGAACTCAAAAGCTCATTATCTTATACAAACTAGACATTGAAAGCTGAGGCATTGTTAGGGAGATAATGGATGATGTTACACTGGGAAGAGCAGGTGCTTAAAGAACACAGGACTGCCAAAAATACATGTGGAATGCAGCCATTCTAGCTAATAATATAGGATTTTTAAAGCTACTGAAAACATTCTTCACTGTGACAGAGCTCAGCTTTGCAGAATGCAGAGCTTCACCAGACTGTGATATCAGAAGGCCCAAATCTACAATCAGTGAAGACATACCCTAGTTGGTCTGTAGGAGCCAGTTATGGTCTAAAAACAGTGGGCTTTATTTGAATTAGTAAGTTAATTTGAAAAAAAACGAAAGTTGTCATTGGAAATGTTTTCTTATTCCTCATAAACTTTAAAAAAAGAAATCATTATTATTTTATTAGTTCAAGTGAAAAACTACATGAATGATCCAACTAAACTGTATTTTGTAAACTATAACTAATTCAGTACCCTCTGCAATATATTCTCTGTGTGACTATGTATGTCTGTCCTTACAAAAATTCATAAAAAGAAAAAAAAACATGATGATGTAAATACAGAATTCGCAATAAGGAAGCCTATGGAGCCTATGGAGTTCAGCCCTGTCAAGTTCAGCCATGCTGTCTATGACTTCACAGTTTTTTGTCAGCCTTTCATAAAATTTTATTGCATATTTCTACCTTTTCTTAAATCCTCAAAGCTGTTTGAATCAGTACAAATCTCATCTTTTCTTGAAAAAAATATTGTTCATGACTAACCAGCACAGCTAGGAGGGTGGAAATCATCCTTTAACAGCTCAGCAATTACAAGAGAAATAAATAGAATCAAGCATATATTATGTTAAAATAAAAATCTCAAGATTTCCATGTCATGAGTGTGATTACTAAATATGTGGCACCAGTGAAACTGAAGCAGAGAATTTTTCTTTTGTAAAATCAGAAATGCAGAAATGCTCACTTTATTTAAAATTTAAAAAGCAGAAGTCATGTAAAGAAAGACACTTCATAGAGATGGGGCGGGTGAAGATACCCATGGTTTTATAGTACCCCCAAGTTAGCAATAATGGGATACCCAATATGATGGCATGCTTCTTTTGTTGTACATACAAGTTGGATAAATCTTCTACTGGACAAATTAGGACTGGACATGATCTGCTTACCATTGACACTCTGCAGCACTTGATGCAGTAACATAAGCATAAGCAGAATGTGTGCCACTTGAACTCTGTATTATTATTATTAAAATCCCAGTCTAAGGAATCTGGAAAAGATTGAAACCTATGAAAGACTGTAAACAAACCAACCAAAAACCAATGTTCTTTGGTTTATTGGTCGCAACTCAGATTTCAAGATAATGTATATAGGAATGCAGAGCCAGATTCATCAGAGCTTTATTGTCTCATTAATGTAGCTCTGAACAAATGAGATTTTGTTTGTAGGCTTAGTTTGAATGATAATTGCTAGGATCAACAGTGTGATACGTATTTAAACCTGGGACTACTGCCACTGAATAAATGAAGGAATCATCACTAGTTAATCTTTGTAGGACAATGTGTTCCTGATTGGATCACCAAGTATCAGCAATAATTTCTGCAATGACTGGAAAAAACTCCATTGTTTAAAATCATTAGAAGATTTTACCATTTGGTTGAGCCAGAAATACCATAAAACTTTTGGAACACTTTCTGCTCGTATTATAAATAAAAACAGCAGCAGATAATGTAGAAAGACAGACTACCCAAGTGCTTTAAAACATTCTTATATTGTAGAAAACAATTCAGTATTTTTAGAATAATGTGTGTTCTATAAATTCTTTCCATTCATTTTACTGTCAGTCTCTAGAATGAGAGAGAATATCTGAGGGTTCCGACACAGAAATTGGTTCCTTTGATCTGGAAACAATAGTCACAATCTAAAATAATTCTTTAAATTCTCTGCTCTGGAATATTTTTTAAAACACATATAACTAGACTGTAAAAAACTGTGGGCTGTTATATCATTATTCTCAAATTTGGATGGAGCTCTGTCATAGACAATTCCAATTTGCAGTATCCAAGCCTCAAGATAACAAAAGCAATCTGATCAAACAAGGATTGTCTGAAAAACTGTATTTATTACAGCTTGAAAACTAACAAAGACGGAAAAAAAATGGCAGAGCACTTGAACACCATTTTTGAATGATGGAAGTTTTTAGGTCCAGTCTAGACTTTTCTGCTGTGAGGCAGAGGCATCCTCTGCAGAGGAGGCATTAGACTGGAGTGCCCTGCCTGGGCAAGGGACTCTCCTCTGATTCAGGCTAGAGATGTGAGAACTGTTCCCTGCCCCTCTCTGTCTGAGGTGATTCACTTTCTCTTCCTGGCATGACTCCACTCTGTACAAAAAATTTATTGCTCATGAACTCTGGCTTCCCAGATCCCATGTGAATTTCTGTCCACTAAGCTATAGATGAAGTCCTTCTTTCCCCTTTTCTTCATAATAAATGAAATTATGTTGCAAAATATAAAGATTTTGGTTTAGACTCGGTTCACAGTGAGAAACCATTTATTACATAGATCCAAGAAAATTACTATAAGTAAATTAGAAAATGTAAAATACTTATTATACATTAATAAAAATAGTAAATTATCTACATTAAAATAATCTCTTTAAAATAATATCTTTAGATAATCACTACTGAAATTCCACTGAGATGAACAAAGAGGTTCAGCCATTCTTAGATGACTAGTCGAAAAGTTATTTTCAGAATGCTAAACCTCAAATAAAATTTTAGATTTTACAGCTTTAAAATGACAAAAAATTTAATGGAGTAAGTAGCTGACATCCAGGACATCGACTGCACACCTCCATATTATCTAGGAGGGCTGATCACAAAGGTAAGGGACTTTACACTGGTAATTTCACCTTTCATAATAACTACTTTAGGTGATTAATTTTTAAGTAAACACAGAATATTAAAACCACTCAAATCTGTGAATGCTTTTACATTTCAAAGCAATGAGAAATATTTGAACTTGAACTCTAAAATAAATAGAAATATACAGAGGAAACAAAGAAGAAAATAATGGATTTGACTGAGTTATTCCTGAGGAAAAGACCATTTTATGATTACAATCAGACAAAAAATACATGAAGTATGAAGAGAGACAAAGAGCCAACCCTGAGTATTCAAATAAAAAGCCATAAATAGCTGAAAATTTCTTATTCTGAATGTACTGTTTTTCTGAAGAAGCTACAGAAGATTTTACTAGGTCAAAATAACAAAATTGAACACCTAAGCATGATTTGTACCTTTGTGAAAGCATCCATCATGTCTAAATTAAAGTCAGTCTGATTTTGCAATTATAATTAAATGTGTCCTGCTTTTCATTATTGTTGCACATTTTAGCAACATTTTTAATAGCTTCATTGTTTTTCTCGATCATGCAGAAACACCCAGGTCAAACTGTTTATAAAAGTATTCCCACGCACCGTGTTGAAGAAAATGAGTGGTGATGAAAAATATTGAATACATCAAAATAATTTTACTGTTGTTAAGATTATGTACTAAATTTAAAACTACAACATTTACATGACATGTTAAAACTGATTCTAGAAATTGAAAGAAAATACTTTACAAGCACTGCTGGGGTATTGGTTGGGGTTTTTTTATTTCTAAGTACAGAGTTATAATTTTATATTCCAGTAAATATAACTGATTAACCTAGCTACAAAAACACATTAGCATATATCCAATGCCCAAAACGTTACATGACAACATAAAGTCACTGATGAATGGTGATTACAATGTTGAGAAGAATGAACAAACAAGCTATTGAAGAGTGAAACTGCCAAAATGACTTATTACCCTTTGCTGCCCTCAACCACCCTCTTACTCAGTGCTGCTCTCTGTAAAAGCAACACTCGTGCAGCCTCACTGCAGTTAATAAAACTACATATAAACTTGTGCAAGTTAGCTTGAGTATTAAGGTTATATCCTGTTTTTATTTTATCCAATGTCATTTTACCCACTCCCCTCCATCATCAACGGTACCATACACAAGAAAAAGAATCTAAGTCCCTCTTTGTTCCCTTCATATATGATATATCTTTCTATTTTGATGTCATCAGATTTTGCTGATTTCTGATGTCTCCTGTGTCCAGCCAGGGTCATTTTAATTGCCTTTGGTTTTCTAGTTTTGTATAATTAAGCTGAAATTTTAAGAGCCCAAAGAAACTTTTTTTTGTATGCCTTCAATACAGCATGTGTGTGCATATGTGTTTAGAATATGTGTACAGATATTCAGAATGCTCAAAAGAATTCAAAATTCAGTGAAACGAGTTTTTCCTGCTCTGATCAACTAATTTTAGCCTGAAATATTACTAATAATAAGTAATTATATTGTATTTCCTCCTAGTAGTACTGGTCAAGTAAGAGATTATCATTGTAGTGATATATGTGGAAAAAAAAAAAGTAGTTCCTGTCCTGGAGGTCTTACAAACAAGCAGTCTGTCAGTCTTCTCTAGAAGTCGCTTCAGAGGTCTAACATGCCTCCTGGTGATGTGAAAAGGAGAAGTTACACAGTATCGAAAGCAGTCCCTGTACCCTGCTGTTCTTTTCGGTGTTGCACTAGATTGTGTAAATTCCTGCAGTATCTGTAGAATCTAATTAATCTTATGCTGTATTTAAAGATATATGGTAATACATATTGCACTTACAAGATTAGATCTGTTTCTTTGTTCTTGTTTTTGCTGTTTTTAACTTTGTTGTGTAGAACAAATGCATTGACTGCACTTGAATACAATACATTGGACTGGTGTCTTGCGAGGTACAATACTAAAATTGAAGCCGAGGAAATGAGTATGTGAAGCAATTATGCATGAAATGTCTTTTAAATATATTTATTCATTACTACTAATAAAAAAGCTTGCCTTTAGATGATTCTTTCATTTGTTCCAGACGCTAATATTTCTAACTGTCCAAATCATAAGCATCTCCTGTTGAAAATTATGTTGTTATGATTATTTAGAGAAAATTATTTCAGAAAATGAAGTTGTGTCATTCTGTTTAGATAGTTGCATGTAATCTCTAATATAATAACCTGCAACATTCATA
The DNA here is from genome assembly GCF_000695765.1 of Mesitornis unicolor. NCBI lineage: Eukaryota > Metazoa > Chordata > Aves > Mesitornithiformes > Mesitornithidae > Mesitornis > Mesitornis unicolor. Next base: position 1,054 of record NW_010173459.1, on the reverse strand, counting down.
CGCCATTTTTTCCAAGCCTAGTGTTTGGCAATCATTGACACTAATGAAGTAGACCTTCCAATCACACAGCAAGTATTATTACTATTTCACAGATGAGAGAATTGAGGTAAAAAGAAACAAAGAAGACAAATAACTCCAGAGTCTCCTTCCCCTAGAAAAAGACTCCAAGTTAGTGACTCACAGGCCTGAAATAAGATAACAGCTACACTATTTTTCTGTAATTTTGTCAACACAGGGTGAAGCACATTGCATGGAAAATATGTCAGTTGGACTGGATATTCACAGATAAGTAACATATAATTTACATTTCATTTGAGAACTATTTGAAGTTTTAAGTTGTAAAAACACAATCCCTGTGAAGTTTGAATTTCATCCTTATAATAAATTGGACCCTGATAGAACAATGTGAGAAGAAGATGGAAGAAAGGTCATGAAATTCAACAACTAATAGACTCTACACTGTAGTAGTGCCTAGATGGCTCTGCAGTCAACTCTCCATGCAAGTTAACAGATAGCATTACCCAAAAGCTTGAAGTTCAAAAAGATGGATAACTGGTAACCAGAAGTGAACCACTTAAGGATTCTCCTGCAGCCTGGTTCAGTGGTTGTAGACACTGCACAGTGAAATGCATACAGGCCTTGCATCATAACCATGCCAGAAGTCTCTGCAACCTTGTGGCTTGTCCCTGTCCCATAGATCACTGCTGATCCCCCATGTATTTGTACTGTTGTTCCTCTCACAGGAGCAAGGTTGAAAATCAGCTCAATGAGTTAAAAAATTAAATATTCTGGAAAAGTCATGGGGAGAGAAGCATACCTGAACTTAAAGAGCACCAGGGAACTGATGACAACTTTCAAAGTTCCTGGTGGAGGAATAGAAACACTTTTTAATAACTGTGGTAATAAAAAGAACCATGTATAGGCCTACTGGCTGCCAGAGTGCCCAAAAGGTTTCTCAGCCTTTTCTTAGCCTCAGTGCTCTGCAAGATAGGAACACACAGACACAAAGTCCATCCTAGATTCTTTTAGTCCAAGTTTTTACTATATATATATA
>NW_010173458.1:0-22851 GCF_000695765.1 Mesitornis unicolor | reverse complement strand
GGAAGACTTCCTGAGGTGCAGGTTGGTAAAGTACTTCTGTCTTCTTCAAGCTGAGTTCCAGCCCAAAAAGCTCAACAGCCTCTGCAAAGCAGTGGTTTAAAGAAAGAAGAAAAGCCTAAACCCTTAGAAAGAGCTGTGCTTTTTTTGCAGCTGTGACAGTATTCATAATGTAGCAGCTGCCAGCAGCTCCAGTGATGCCGAGAGCTGTATTTCATTAACAATACCTTGAGAGTACACACAGCATGTGGTTTTTCCCCCCACTGGGAACTGTGTTTTGCTGCATGTTATTCGGTACATCATACCATGGTGATTGAGTCTGTAAGAAATGGCTGCAACGGTGACATCCTGCATTATGTAATGCAGGAGGACAGCACTTGGCTCCCGGGCTGCCTGGGGCTGCTCTGCCGCAAGTAGAGCTGATCACGTGAGGAGAGCAAACCTGGTCCATCCTAAATACATAGAAAGCCTCTCTGTGAGTCATCTGAGCCTGCTTTTAGAGCTGGGAGGAGGGGATGATAGGACATTTCTTGTGCACCAGGAAAGTGATCATTGGATACATGCAGGTCAGCATCCTCCCCTGGAGATGCTCAGCTGTCTCCCCACTGCCTCCCAGGATCACAGGGAGAGGGGGGTCTCTGTGGCACACAGCACCTGCCCTCTCTGCCCCTCGGCATGACTGGAAACTCCTGACTTGGTGCAACTCAGCAAATTCCTGGTTTTTATACAGAGGCTGTTAGCAAAAGCATTAAGCTTGCTCTCTGAGTTCAACCTTGACAACCTGCAGTAGTCATCCTCCTCCCATACCTCTTCTGTCCATAACCAGTTGTCTCTTCTCTTCCTATTCCTGATGTGCTTCACAGTTCCATAATTGTGGCTCCCTGCATGATACTACAATGTCTCTGAAGTTCACGTGAGGTCTCTGCTACCTCTCCTTTGTCTAGAGAGCCAGCTGCTACCAAAGATGTCAGATGATTTTGACCCAGTCTCCCTCCGGTCAGCCTCCCCTGCACTTTATCTGATTTACTTTAATGTATTCAACTACTTCCTCCTCCAGATTTGTTCTACAGCCTGGTACCTTATGGATCAACAGACCTATAGGAACAGACTTGTCATTGCTTAGCTCGCTGCCCTTCACTTGCCCTTCTCTCTACCGTGCTTGAACAGAGATGTTTTGTGTGTGTCGCTCCCTGAGCTGACAGATGCCTTAACACACCTTGCTACCTGCTACCTGCCCTGCACTTTCATATGCTAGTCCTCATCTCAGATTAAGATTATCTAGCCTTTTTCAGCTTTGCTCTGTTAAACTCTTGGTATTTTGCTTTAGGATTTTGCTCCCTTACATCTGTTTGCCATCATGGCCTTCTGGGGTGTTTTGCTAAAACCCCTATATGGAACTCTCCCTAAAACTTATTTCTGTTGCCACCTAATTTCTCCTTGTGTTTTTTAAATTCTGTGGCTGAAAAGCCTTGCTTTTGGTCTTAGTATCTCACTCAGCATGGTGTTCCAGCTCTTCCCCCAAATGTTCTCCCCTCTCCCCCCAGGTGTTGTTCTCTTCCAAATCATCTTTCTCCTATTTGTAAGCATTTGGTCCCCTCCAGCACCCTGTGTTTGTAGACAGCCACCCCCCAGCCCAGCCCTAAACCCCTCCTAAACTCTTTTTTTCCCAGTTCCAAACACAGGTTCCCATGCTGGCTCCTGCACTGTGACAGGCATTCGCTCCCAGCTGCCTTCAGTCTCATCCACTGCTGTTTCAGCCACTTTCACTTGACTATTTCATTTCTAAAATAAAGATTTCCTGTTTGTAATTAAGAATCTTCATTACTGTCTCCTTTCCTGTGTCCATTTGAATTATGGTGAAGTATCTTGTTTGATCCAGTTGAGGTTGCTTTCCATGGCTGGGGCTTCTGTGACACCTCCACTAATTAGAGAGTAGGCTGATTGCTTGTTGGTTCAGAGAGTGCCTAATGAAGGCATTCATCACTTCACACCTCCAAGGTGCCTGCAGGACAGCAAATGCTCCCACTGGTAAGGTCGAGGCTCTTTCTAGGAAATTAAAGGATAGGCATTGATAACCACCTCCAGCTCCTTAGGTCCCTGACAAACCTCTGCTGCGATCTTGCTGGATTTCTTTTTCTTATCCCATGACTAACTCAACCAGATTTTTTATCCTTTATTTCTTTTGGTTATTTTATAGTGTTTATACAAGATACCCATCATGTTTTATAGCTCTCTTTCCTGGATCGCAGTGTACACTCCTGATCTGTTTCGCTAATGATTAATGTTCTGCCACATCCACTATACCCATAATGTCATTTTTTTGCGTAATGTATAAGTAACACAATTTCACTGCCAGAGCTCTTTGCCATAGTACACAAACATTTGTTCTTTCTTACTGAAAATGTCAGAGGATGATTAAATACAGCACTTTCCCTTTTCCATCTCTCCTAGTACTCACTGATATCACACTGTATTACACTTGTTTACCTGTTACATTTATTTTCTCTCGCCATTCTATCCTAGCTATGAAGATGATCAGGTTTTTTTCCTGTCTGGTCTTGTTGTGGTCTCTTCCCACAACATTTAAACTGTATGAAAATAGTGGCATACAGTGCTATGGAGCTAATTGCCCAGAGTGGTTACAGCACCCAAGAGCAGCTGCGAGCTCCTGGTTGACAAAACCTGGCCTCTGCCCCTTCATGGTCAAACCCTTCACATCTGCTCTTCACAAACCCGCTGCTGCTGGCATCGTTCAATGTCTCTTTTGGACCTAATTCCTGGAGAAAGGTGGTTAAATTGGGGGCACTAATGGGAACTGGGAAAAACCCAGAGAAGGCTGTCAACAGCAGCAGTGTGGGGGGGAGCTGGCCTGCAAGAGGACAGCTTGGACTTTAACCCACAGTCCAGAAGAGAAGGGCAGCTGCTAAAACCATACTGACCAACAGCATTACAGCAGTGTGAGACAAGTCCAGCTGAAAGAATGAAATGCTTGTGCTAAAAGATGGCTTTGACTTGTTCTCCTCATCAAAACTCTGTGGAATGAACTCAGAAATAATGAAGCCTGAACACCCAGTTTGCCATCTTTTCAGGCAAGCTAGACAGGGTCATTGCAGAATATAATGCGTAGTTGTGCAGCACTTACATAGAAGTGCTAAGAGGAGGATGCTACACAAAACGTGTCACTTCTCTAGAAATAAGAAAAAAGATGCCAGTACAGTAACTTTGCTACCTGCAGCCTGAAAGAAGCTGAAACTTCTGAAGGAGCAGAATTACTTGGCAATTTGTATTGGTACATCTGGCTTTATTCTAGGCTCCCAGGAGGAAATACCCAATACACTAGAGACATAATTGCACCGTATTTAGCAAGCTAAAGCAATGTAAAGGGGCAGATGAGGTCCCAGTAGGATAAATTTCACTTTGGGAACATGGAGCTAGGAGTGAAGGTTCATGCATTCATTCAGTGTGAAATGCTGTGGGTGATGCAGTCTGTTTCTTCTCTATCCCTACCAGATAACCAAAGCAGTGCATGTCGCAGCTTCAGTCCTGTGATACAACTGCTCCTGGGGAGCTTTTCTGTGACATCCACCTCCTTGTTCTGTAATGCCTTTGGGAAGTCATGGTCTTATCCCATTGCTTAAGTATATTATGGATTTTGTTGACTAATTTCCTGGGGCAGTCTATATACAGCAGTGGCACCTTTCAGGAAGTAATTTTCCTCTGTCAGAGGAACAGTAGAAATTTGCTCATGTTCATGTTCCTGCAGCAAGCCAGAGGCTGAGGTTCAGCCTTATGTGGTTTGGCATCTTTTAAGAGTTACTAAAAGTAAATTCTGCAAAAAAACCACTTCCTGGCCTAGCAGAGAAAACAGCCTGTCCTGCGGAGGACAGCTCTGCCCTAGGGTCTGTCTTTGCTTTTCAAAATACTTCACAGCCTCTATTAGACTTGGACAAATTGATTGTAGTTGGAGAAGGTGCTTACACTTGCCAGGAGCTGGGGTCAGTACTATTAGAGCTGCTTTTCTTACTGTCCTCCTCCTGAGCCTGCAGTCATTGGAAGCACAAAGCATGGCTTGAAATTTAAACCAGCCTTCAAGAGATTTCCGCAAGTGGGATAGCCACCATCTTAGGCACCTTGATGGGCTGAAGCAATGACCTCCCTAGCCAGTTATATGGGTTCAGGAGCTGGTTGTTACCCAGGAACTATCCTGTACATGTTCCCTGAAGGGTGATTGCCAGGCAGAGTGAGTGAGGTGTCGATACACAGAAGATGGTTTCAGTGACTCATGCTGCAACTCTGCCTGAAACATTATTTGCTTTCCCCCCAAAACTGTGTTAAATCTTCCTGTGTGGACTCTGGGCTACTTCACCCTGCCCCAGCAAGCCCATGAGCAGGCCTGCTCCAGGGAGGCTTTCAGCAAAGCAAGAGGGATGCTGTGTCCTTGAGGGAGAGGGCACCTAGCTGGACATCTCCCTCTTGGGAGCTGTAAAAGGCACCTTCAGACTGAGCAGTGGGAAAGAATGAAGTGGCTTATGCTACAGACACCAATGAAAACAGTTTTCCATTGGCTCTATAGAAGTTTTTTTTGCTTGAAAAACCCTTGGCATCCCTGTAGGCTTCCTTAGGCTCCAAGTAACATGCAGGGGAACGGATCATTTGTGGGCAGGCAGGTCATACCCAGGAGGTTAGAGGCCTGTTGTACAGCAGATGGAAGATGAGACTCAGTGTCCCCTCTAATATCCCCCTTACCCTCCTGATCTTTTTTGTCAATGGTAATACATCAGCTATACCAAATATTCCATCTTTCTCCCAGTTTTCCTTAGTATTAGGAAAAGCACCAAAGCAGAGCATGAGAAAGGCTTTTGTATTCCACTAGATACAGATACAAACAGATGAAGTTTTCATCTCTGAGGAAGGTCTGGATTAGATTAGGTTTTACAGCTTTCCCTTCACATAGCTCTGGTTTCCCATGGAGCTGGGTGCCCCTGCAGCCCTCCTGGTTATTTCCCCTGTTTAGGTGTAGATGTACATTGCCTCTACGTGCAACTCCCCAGGCATATGGTTTCCCCCTTGGTGCTGAGTTGTGGTAACACAAGAGCACACTCGCACACATGTTTCCAGTTCAAGTTGTTCAAATCAGTCCCCACTTACTTCAGATGCAGGTCTGTGAGGGGGGATGGAGATGCTGGCAGCCCCTGACCCAGAGAAGAGGTTTGAGAGAAAAGCACATAGAAAGTAGATTTAAATTACAACATGGTTGTTTAATGAATCAACCTTATTTACCAATTGCTCTTTTTTTTTTGCCTTCCATTTTGTAGCTATAAATGGTTCATGGCTTTGCCTGTGCCTTTGATCTCCTAGTAACGGCTTTAGATTTTACCGTAAAATTCATGAAAATAAATTTCATGCTCAGAATGCTCATCCTGTGGAATGAGAGGCAAGGCTAAAGCATCTTTAACATTCCTCTGGCAGAGCACCTACATAAAAAAATGATAAGGAAGTAGTCTGGGCTATATTTGCAGCCAACAGCACTTTCTTTCCCACAAGTAAAGGCATTTCCATGTGTTCAGACCCTGTCCTCCCATCAGGGAGGACGTTTTGAGGTGGATCTATGAGCTCGAAGTCTTTTAGGTACCTATGAAAAACAAGGCTCCTAAAAATGGGCATAAAAGCTTTAGATAGCTGTTCAGATGCTTGCTCCATCCGGAAGCTTTCAGCTGTTTATATTAGCTCTGTAATTTAGCATTTTGAGGCATTAATGTTCCACTGAAGCTGTTGTTTGAAAAGAGCAGATTTCATGTAGCTCATAAAGAATTTAGTACAGTTGTATCCCATGCTGAGCAGACACTTAATCACCTATAGACTTCCTGTGTGAGAGCAGTCCTGCAGAGGCCAGCAGAGCTATTCACACAAGTAAAGTTAATTGCCCATTTGTTCTAGCATTTGCCAAACCAAGGCTTTGATTCTCAAGTGTTTCACTGCGTTTTCCTGCATTAGCGACAGCCCTGTAAAATTCACATATGACAGCTTGCTAGTGGGGAAGCAGCTAACCCTTATAATTAGTTTCATTTGAGCTGTCAGGCAACCGTGACAATACCACAGTTTTTTTGAATCAGTTTTACAGATCTTAAAGCTGGTTTAGATCAAGTTCAGGGTTTTGTTTAAATGATTTATCTCCCTCTGCTGTACTCCCACCGAGGGAATGTGACCCCTCTGACAGCCACTGGTCTGTCCTTGTGCCCCCCTTCCTTGGACCTTGCTTCCACCTCATAAAATTGCCCAACTTCTGCCCCAGAAGCCACTGCTTTTTCTCTATGCACGTGTAGCAGCTCCCAGGGCTGGGCAGGGGGACACAGCTGAGCTTGGGAGCATCCCCAACCCACAAGGGAGCAAGCCACAGCCATACAGCCAGGACACCTGCAGCCCCACCACCACCCCTGCTGCCACATTTGCAGAGTCTGTGAAAAAAAAAGTGATGGGAGGAGACGCAGGACCCAGCTGGGTTGGGGGGCAGGACTTTGAAAACGATCTGATGTGCCTCAGGTGGGAGATCAGGGCAAGTCAGCCCTTTTCCAGCAGGGTACAGCTGGGAGCAGCAGTCAGTTGCGGGAGCTCTACAAGGGTTTGAAGCGGGTTTTGGGGTGTTTTTGTGGTATGGGTATCAGCTGGCCAGGGTGGGGCCAGGAGCAGCTCACTCAGCATGAGCCAGGAGCAATCACAGGGGTTGCAACAATTTTCCATCACTGAGTACCTGCTTTGGCTCTAACGTGGCTGGAAACCTAAACCTGGGGGTTTAAAGTGTGGCTACAAGTGTTTATTTTCTGTGAAAATAAAGAACTGCTGAGCACTCTAACAGCCCTCCTGGCTCTGCCCCTAGCGCAGTGAAACTATGGGTCTCCTCCCAGTCCAACAGCGCTGGGTTATTTCTAAATAATCTCATTAGCCGCTACGTGGACATAGAGCTGGAATCACATTTCTCTGAGGCTGCTCTAGAGTAAATTACAGTGTCGATGTAGGTGTTTAGCCAAAAAAAGAATTGCCCCCATTACTCTCTGACTGCCTTTAAGTAGCACCTAAGCTTTTTGTAAGGGCTTGGTGGTTTTGGGTTGCATGTAAATGTCATTAACAACAAGCTTTCAGCCAAAAGAAATAACTTCTCCCCTCTCCTGGCTCACCCGAGGACTTGGAGGAGACCAGATGGCCCCAGTGTTTGGGAACAGGGTTTGGCAAAGGAGACCTTTTCAAAAGTTGGGCTTTGCTAAGATGAAACATAGCTGTTGCTGCTGTCCTGTGGCCAACTCTGCTGCTTTTTTCTTTTTAAGTCTCAAGTCATGTTGCTTTATTACCCACTGTACAGACAAGATGCACAAACCTGTGTATGAAAGGAGTGAAATAGCCCAGTCCAGAGAACATGCTGAATTTTCAATGCCCCGAGGCTATAGGTTTGGGTTTTTAAAGTGCATCTTGGTGCTACTTGCTGTGATGTAATGTTCTCGTTTCTAATTCTGTAGATGTGGGAGGCAGTGAGCTGCTCTCTGAAATCTTGCAATAAAAGCTTGGTATGAGGAGGAGAGGATTTATGCTGTGGAAAATGCCCAAGCTTTGCTGTGAGAAATGTATAGCACTGATCTTTGGCTGAGAAATACCATTTGCTCGTCTCAGATCCAGGGCAGGGTTATTTGAAGGTCGCATGGTCCCCAGCAAGATGCACGTGATGGGACTGCTGGGCTGCCCTGGATGCGCTCGTCCTGGTCCCGCTGCAGGGATGAGCCCGAAGGCACCAGTGGGCGAGGAGAGAGCTGTACAGCGGGCAGGAGCCCACCCCGATGGCATCTTTATGTGTAAATACTGTTCCCATCCCCTCGCCCAGAGCAGCAGGCAAGTTTGTTGGGGAGGCTTTGTGAGAGAAGCAGACGCGGAGACAGCTGCATGGCAGAAGGAATGTGCCCCCATTTTGGGTGACCGTTGCTGGTCAAGGAGCTCAGCTCCAAGCCTGTGGGTAAAAGGTGTTTGTAGTTTTTCAGGGGTCTCTGCAGTGCCCATGGTACAGTTGGGTTTGTGCAGGCATTGCAACAGGAGACCCCAGGGGTGCAGGGCAAACAGAGGGAGGGGAAGTTGTTAACTGTGGTGCCAAAGAAGGACATTTTTAATCATTAAAGTAAAAGTAGAGGTTCAGAACCCACATGCGCTGCAGAGCAGCATAGGATCCATAGGAGCAGTTAGAAAACCAGTGCTGCTGGTTGACAGGTCCAAGAACACATTGAAGCTGGAAACACAGAAGTTGTTTGTGGCTTGGAAGTTGGGTTCTGGTCAAGCTGCTGAGTAGAAGCATAAATCAGAGCAGACAATACAGGAGGGGAAAAGTTGAACAAGTCAAAACAGCTTATGGAGAGCTGGGCATGTGAAAACAGATAGCAATATTTTAAGTATGCCAAAAGCAAGAGGGCTGAGAATGCGTCTGCAGAGTTGCCAGCTTACTGGCGCAAGTGAGGAGGCTGAGACTGGGACTGAGAAACACTGTGACTTCCAAGCAGGAGTCACCATCGTTGTGGCTGAAGGTCCTGGTCTGCTTGTTTAAGGAAAGAAAGAGGAGGTGCCATGAGGGGCAGGGTTTGGAGGATACGTTCAGGTACAAGCCAATGGCTCGAAATGCATTCTGCCTCTACATCCAGATGGTTCACCCAAGAGTTGTGCAGGAGCTGGGCTGAAAGCTGCAAACAAACATACACATTTCTGCATTAAAACCGACTGCTGTTCTGAGGAGCTGGAGGCTTTTCCTGTATTTTAAGACAGACAGTGATGGATAGAAAGATGTGGGGAGCTGTTCCTGACGATTTGATAGGAAAGATAATTAACAACAAAATGAGAAAACACCAGGAGGATGAGGGAAACCAGTAGGGCCCAAGGACACACTGACATTTCTGTGTTGGAGGATGCTGTCTCACTTCTCTGCTAGAGTTGTGTCAAGCCAGTGAAGCTGAGAGTAAGCCAGAAGCAGCTGGTATAATGTACACCTTGGTCCTGCACAGGAGGCTGTCAAAGAGTTGAACAGAGTGACTCACAGCAGATTGCCCAGGTAAAGAAAGAAAATGGCCTCAAAATAGAGCCAGGCTGAGTCCTGTGACACCTAGAAATCAGGCTGGGGAGTAGCAGCCCTGTTAGAAGGCTGTGTGTCCAGCCCTTTTCTCTGGGTTAGCGCAGTTGGTGTGGGTTTGGGCAATAGTGTCTGCTCCTGAGGTTTGGCTGTGACCTGTGCCTCCCACCAAGCCCTGCCTGCCTGCCAGCCTGCCATGCTGGGAACCCCTCTTGCCAGGGGTAGGGGTCTCACTGCCAATCTGCTCTCTCCCTGCAGGAAAATCCCACCTGGCCATTGTACAGCGGGTGAACAACGAAGGGGAAGGAGACCCATTCTACGAGGTGATGGGCATTGTCACTCTGGAGGATGTCATTGAGGAGATCATCAAGTCCGAGATCCTGGATGAGACGGATCTGTACAGTTAGTGTCACAGAGCAGCTACTGTGGTTGCAGAAGCTAGGGTGGGAGCCCACACAGACAGGCATGTGGGTAGGAAACAGGCCAGAGCAAATCATGGTCCTTCCTCACAACATCTCACAGTCATGGTGGGAAAGACAAGAATGAGGGAGAGATGCTGGTCAGATGTCAGGGAGTCTTGAATGTTTGAGATAGAGAAGCACCAGCATCAGCAGCTGGTGGCTGCACAGGGCCTGACCCAGGGACATGTGTGTTGGGCATGAAGCACCCATGGGTGGTTCCCAAGCTCCTTTCCAACTGTGGGTGATGCATCCAGCCAGGGCAACCCAGGACTCGTTCCTGAGAAAGAAGTGTGTTTCACCACCCTGCTCGCCCTCCCCAAGGAGCTTCTCCCAAGGCATGTTCCATACGCTCCACCACAGCCCTTCCATACGGTGCAGCAAGATGTGCCTTTCTATTTACGTGTGTATATATCTCTATATATGTGGTATGAGGCTCTGCAGCTGCAGTGGCTTTGTGGGTGCTGCAAGTGAGCAGCTGCTCTGCTCTCTGCCCTGCAGCGGACAATCGGAAGAAGGAGCGGGTGCCCCACCGGGGACGCAAGCCCCAGGACTTCTCCATCTTCAGGCTCTCAGACAGTGAGATGAAGGTGAAGATCTCCCCACAGCTCCTACTGGCTACCCATCGGTTCATGGCAACAGGTACCCTTGCCTCCGTGCAAGCCTTGCATCTCCCTGCAGCAGTACCAGCCCTGTAGGGCATCCCTGAGCCATTCCTGAGTCAGGTGTCCCCCCAGCGGAGCAGTTTCTGCCTGGCTGGACCCTCACCCTTAGCATCTCACCAGCAGCACCCTTAGCTGCTCCACCAGTGTGGGTCTGCATTTGGGGGTGCTGAGGCTGCGGGAATGGGGGCCATGCAGCTCAGAGGACAAGGAGTTCTCAGCAGCCCTGGCCCTGCTGAGCAAGCATGTGTTGCCTCCCCTCTAGAAGTGGAGCCTTTCAAGTCCCCCTACCTTTCCGAGAAGATCCTGCTACGGCTTCTGAAACACCCCAATGTCATCCAGGAGCTCAAATATGACCGAAAGAACAAGAAAGCAGTGGAGCATTACCTCTACCAGCGCAACCGACCTGTTGACTACTTCGTCCTCATCCTGCAGGTGTCTGAGGCAGTGACCAGCAGAGGGTGGCAGGGGGTGGCCTGTTTCTTCTCATAGCCTTGCTCTGGGCTGCTTCTGCCAGTGGAAATGCCTGTCTTCTCATATGAGGTGGTGGGGGTCTGTGCAGCCCTGGGTGGGTCAGTGGCCAGGAGTGCAGGGTGCCCATCTGAGTGGGTTTTCTTTATCCTTACAGGGGAAAGTGGAGGTGGAGGTTGGCAAGGAAGGGCTGCGGTTTGAGAACGGGGCGTTCACCTACTATGGTGTTCCTGCCATTATGGCTGTCATCTCCTCAGGTAAGGACTCTGAAGACTCTCTCCAGCCCTGCCTTCGCTTCTGCAGCCTCCATGGGGCTAAACCAGCTGGTGGCTAGGAGAAAGGGCTGGCCATGGGATGGGGTGGCCCTGCTGTGGGATGTGGGGCAGGCAGGAGCCCTCCCTTTGGAATTCTTAGCCCTCCATCTGTCGTTTCAGATAATGATGTGCGGAAAGTGGGCAGTCTGGCTGGATCCTCCTTCCTGCGTAAGTATTTTGGGACAGGCTGGGGCTCTAAAACCTTTCCTTCGCTATACCAGCTGGCTGGAGGAGAGATGGGTTTGCACCCCATGCAGAGCAGCTCAGGCTCTGCACCGAGGTCACTGCCTTTAAAAACCTCAGTGGAGAAACAACGTGCTGAGAGGCTTATGCAGCAAAAGTCCCCACAGAGGGACTTTGAGGTCCCTTTGAGGTTTCAGGCATGCACTGGGTCCCTGCAGGTGGATCCCAGCATGGCTGGCACTGCAAGGGGTGCTGCAAGGGGCACTGCCCAGGGGTGGCAGCACACTCATGCCCACAGAAGCAGTAAACCTTGTGACTTGGCATAGTGCATCTAGGTCTGAGTGTAACATCCCTAGACTCGGTTGCATTCCTGAGGCTCAGAGCATGAGCTGAGTGTGAGTCCCATGCCAGAATTGCAGAGATGGGTAAATTTACCTGTGAGTTGTTCGCACATGGTTGTGGGGGAAATCAGCTGAGTTTAAAGTAGGTGTCCCAGTCCCAGTAAATTCCCTGCCTGCAGAGCTGATGAGTTAATAAGCAGATCCCCTGCATGCAGGAGCTGAGAGGGAGTTCTGATTAGGGGAGACTCTGAGCACCCCCCTTCTTTGCTGATCACTGCTGCAAATGTTTAGTCTCTGGTGTCTTGGAAGCAGGTGAAGGTGCCCCAGTCCGGCACATCCCTCATCCTAAACCCCAGGTGTTGCAGTTGTGTCTGCAGTGCTGGTCAGATCTGTGAGGATGCGCTTGGTGCCTAATCAAAACAAGAACCCACCAAGTTCAACCTTTAGGGAGGTGTAGGGAGGGATGTTGTTGAGAGAACTAGGGGAGTCCCTTGGGGCAGGTGACTGTCACTTTCATGGGTCCTAGTCTACGTGTAGCTCTAGGGTTTACCTGTTTCGTGCTACTTGCTTTGCTTTCATTTGAAAGGGTGGCTCATGGGCTACTGAATTAACCCTGCAGGGCACATTCCTGCTCCCCTGTGCATCTGCACCATGCTTGGTTTGGATGGAAGAAATCAATGAAGTGACCAATTTCCCCTGGGACGTTGCTGTGTGGCCCGATGCCCCCACGCCCTCTGTGACCGTGCCCAAGGCCCCAGCGAGGCTCGGGCAGTGAGTGCTGCCCACAGGACACGGGCCAGGCAGAGCACGAGCCATGGTGGGAGCCTTGTCGGTGTGGCCATGTGTGTCCTCAGGGCCGCCTGCTGGGACGCCGACACTTGGGGCTCCAGTGCTCCCTGTGCTCGCACATGATGCTGTGTCACAAGATGCTTCCTGCCATCCGGCCACTCCTGCCTGCAGTGAGACGCATGTGGTGTCGCACCCTTGGCCAGCGGGGAGGCAGGCTGGGAGGCAGAGGTCACAGGGCAGCTCCCATGTTGGGCTGGCATTCTCCTCCCAAGGCCCAGTAGAAATGAGTATAAGTAGGGTCTCATAGCGTGGAATGCAGACGTTAACCCTTGAGAATTTAACTATTTGTTATTAATTAACCCTTGTTATGCAACTTTTTTATTGCCAGGCAATCTTTGGCACTGGGGGCCAGGGCAGGGGCATGGCCAGCCCCAAGGCGGATCGGGCAGTGAGGGCAGGGAGCGAATGCTTGTGGTTATCAACCCGTCCTTTGCTCCTGGCTGGATTGAGGTTGTTCTGGGCAGCACTTCATGCTGGTGCCTTTGCTTGGACTTTTATTTGCAGAAGGTTTTGGTCCAGGGGAGAACAAAGAACAGGAGTTACTGGGGGAGGAGGAGGGAGATTGGAAGGAGGGGGCTGCAGGGTGAATTCCCTGGGCATTTTCCCTTGGAAGCAATTTTAAAACATTATTCACATAGGCAGTGGACAGTGCTGTGGGCACAGTGACTGGAGGGAGGGCAGTGGACCTGGGGCAGGAGGGCTGGAAGCTGGAGGAGAGGGCTGGCAGTCAGCGAGCCCATGTCTCCCACTGCTTTTGAAATGGGTGCTGCCAGTGGTGAGAGCAAAAGTGAGGCACCGGGAGGTGTTCACAAGTGCATCATGTGCATCACTCAGTGCTGTGTGTTGGTCTCTCCATGCTCCCCATGGAGCCCTGCACCACTGATGAAGAAGCATCCCAGCCCCCAAGCAGGGTGCCTTTGCTTGGTTTAGCTTCAGCCCATCTCCCAGGTGGCACAAGCTGACCACAAAGTCCCCTCTCCTGGCAGTGGCTGGTGAAGGGCTGAAGCGGGGTGCCAGCACTCAGCCAGTGGGATGAAGATACTCCCTGCCCACACTACAGCTCTAGGGAGATGTGTGGCTGTGCAGACAGGGCTGGCAGGAGCTGGTGCCCCCCAGATTCACCTCCTCTCACCTCGGCAGAGCAGCCTGTTGATTTACAGTATTGAAGTCTGTCTCTGCTGGTGTCCCTGTCCCTGGGGCTGGCGAGCCAGAAGGTGTAAGAGGGATGGGAAGGGGTGCTAGAGGCAGTGGTGGGAGCTCAGCCCGGGGCTGCTGGCACATTGTATTTTTTTCTCATTCTTCCTCTTGGTCTGTCCCTTACCCTCACCTTCCTCTGTCCCCTCCTTCCTTCCCCCTCTCTCGGCAGTGCCTGTCTCAGTGTCCCGTACCTTCGCCTTCAGCAGAGGGGACTCCCTGGCTGGCTCTCCAGGTAACAGGGCATGGCTTTGGGCACATGCTGGGCTCCTTCCAGACAGTACCCCATGCCAGGCAGCTTCTTACTGGTTGGAGCAATGGGATGGGGACAAGAGGGAGCCATGGATGCCTTGGGCTTTTTTTGGTGTATAGCTTCTGTAATTTCCTACACTCGGTGCTTGGGTTTTCTTGCTATTTGCTGCTTCTGACAATGGTTACCTGCAGCCCTACATGCACACTGCCCTGCTTCCCTTGCTTTCTGGCCATCTGGGTAATAGAAGGGTGTTCTGGCAGCAAAGTCAGCAAGATGTTGATGTCACCTGTGCAAGGAACAAGCTGCCTTTGTTCCCTAATAAATCACTGACCAAACAAAATCCATCACACAGCATGTCAGAGGCCATCAGTCAATGTGAGTGATGGGCCAGCTTGCCATGGCAGCCTCTGCTCCTGTTCTGTCAGTCACAGTGGACAGCAGCGTGCCCTCAAGGCAGGTTAAGTAAACCCCCATGGGCTGCCAGCTGCAACCAGGAGTATTTGTGCCAAATGCTGTGCAGGAGGCCTGCATTTGCAAGAGAGCTGTCAGTCAGTCAGGGTGACAGCCAGGCAGTGGCCCTAACCTCTGCTGCCAGCGCCAGGTCAGATGCCTGCCCAGTCCCTTTGGTTTGCCTGGGGCTGACATAGTACTGAGCCTCCACCACTGGTGTGCACCAAGGAAGACCCTACCACAGATCCCCTGTAGGGCCCCTGCCCGCCCTGGTGTCCATGAGGCATAGCTGCCGGAGATAACTGCTCCACCCTGACCATGCACCAGCACTGGGAACCCAAGTGGCACCATGACTGAGGGTGTTTGCCTCTGCTGTTCCGTCCTGCAGTGAACAGGTCACCATCACGGTGCAGTGGACTCAACCGCTCTGAGTCCCCCAACCGGGAGCACAACGACTACGGTGGCAGCTCCACACAGCTCCACAGCAGCAGCAACAACATCTACACACCCGACTACTCCGTGCACATCCTCTGCGATGTGCAGTTTGTCAAGGTATGGGCTGGGCTGGCAGGGCCTGTCTCACGCCGGCCACCTCTGCCCACACACCCTCTTGCCCCTGGGAGCTTGGTGGGTGCCTCGTGGGCACTGGTGGGTCTTGCACTCCTGCTGACTGGGGATTTGGTGCCACCAAGTCCCTGGGAGGTACCGGGGTGGCTTGGTGCTCGGTGAGCTGGGTGTGTGTGTCTGTGTGCCCAGGTCACCCGGCAGCAGTACCACAATGCGCTGGTGGCCAGCCGCATGGACAGCTCACCCCAGTCCCCTGACGTAGAGGCCTTCGACAGGGATTCAACCAAGGCCTCAACAGCACGAGAAACCCCACAGACACCCAAGGAGGACCCCACCACCCTCCTGAACGAGAGGAACAGTATCATGTGTGAGTCACTCCGTGGCCTCCCTTCCCTGCTGTGGGCCAACGCTGCATGTCCCCTGGGGGGATGCCATGCTTGGACATGCTGGCATGACAGGCATGCCACCACAGGGACGCAGTTGCACATGGGGCATGTGGGCATTTGCACGCACACCTTGTGGATGCTGTTTTGCACCTGCACGTGCACACAGGTGCAAGTGAACAGGCACATAACTCCCTGTTCCCCCTGCGCTCCTGCTCCCCGGGGGTCCCTGGTACTGGGACCTGCTGCCACTGCAGGCATCCCACTGCATCCTGTCCCAGGGCACAGGAATGCTATGCCACCATGCCTGCCCTATGTCCCCGCAGGCAGCCACTCCGAGGGGCTGCGCAGTCCCAGTGAGTCGGTTTTCCTGCACATGGAGGGCATCCCCTTCATCCAGGAGGAGCTGGCTGACAACGAAGAGAACAGCAAGCTGCAGAGTGAGTCCAGACTGGGGGACACACATACAGATGACCCTGGGGGTGGCGAGGGCTGCGGTGCCCTGGGGCGCTGCAGCCAAACTGGGCTTTTGCAGACAGTGAGTGCTGCAGCACCATCCTGGAGGCAGAATCCCTGGGCAGAGAGGCTGGGACCAGCTCATCACCGAGCAGCTCAGAGGAGACGCTGGGCAGGAGGCTGCTGAGATCCCTCAGTGAGTGACTGACCTGGGGAGGGGGCACTGAGGGGCGAGCTCTGCCCAGGCACCCCACTGCTCAGGTCAACTCCTCTCCAGCCCCATCCTGGGGATGCCCTGCATGAGGCTGGCATGGAGCAGTGGGGGCAGCCCAATTCCCTGGCAGCACCCCAACAGCAGGCGAAACTGTGCATAGGGCTAGTTCAGGCAGAGCCAGCTGCCTGGTCTTAGCCCAATCCCATGCACCCTTCTGTCCTGAGCACCCTTAGCCCCCAACACCCCAGACCTGGGCACCCTTGCTGCTGCAGGTGGGCGCAAGCAGCAGCCATCATCGGAGGGCGAGAAGACGCCAGAGGAGAGCTCCAATTTCACCCCATTAATCACCTGAGCAGCAGCGTGGCCAGAGCACAATGCTGGAGGCCCACGCAGACTGGAGGTAGGAATCTGCCTCTTGGTGCAATATTCTTTCCCCAGCAAATGGGAGGTCACTAAGTTTTAATAGTGTAAAATCAAGTTTCAAGCAACAAAGCCAAACAATGGGGTTTGGAGCCTATGCAGGTACATGTGTCACTGGGGGCTGGAGCAGGGTGAAGGGATGCAGCAGGAGACTCCATGGAATGGATGTCAGAGACAGAGTGAGACCCTAACTTGTGTTTTCACAGCAAGAACTGTGTCTGCAGCAATATCCCTGGTCCTGGCTAGGAAAGGTGCTGCAGGTTTGAGCAGCAGCAGTAGGTCAGGGAGGGCAAGCTCTGGCCACTTGCACCAGACTGTGCTTGTGTTTTCCAGGTCTGCAGCATGAGGGTCTCCTGCCACAAGGCTCTTGTTTGACAGCAGCAGGTCTGCACTCGCTCGCTGCCCACCTGCCCGCTCCTTCCGCCCCTCCCTGCAGGACTTGTGCAGAACCCCATCCCCAGGCGAGAAAGGATGTGCCCCTGGCAGGGCTGAACCACCCAGGCGGCCTGGACCAGCTAGCTGGAGCCCGAGGGCCCTTGCCCAGCTGCTCCCTGGTAGCATCTGGTATCAAGGAAGTGGTGGAAAAAGGAAAGGTGAAGTGTGTGGCACGGTATCCCTGCAGGCAGAGCAGGGAGGGGCGGCCCAACCCAGAACTGCCCTTAGCATCATTTACCATCTCCATCCCAGTGAGGCCCAGAGCCCCTCAGAGCTGGGTGCTACATAGACGTGGTCTCTACCATGAGGAGAATGTGCTGTTTGGGGGCTGCCACACACAGCTCAGGGCCCCAGCACACATTTGTGCCATGCCTAGTGCCATGCACACTCACATCAACACAGCCCGGCACTCCCGAACCCCTGCCCAGCACAGGGCAGGGAGCCCAGCTCACTGCTGAGCATAGCCCCCTCCCTGGGGAGGGCTGCTCAATGCTGCATTCAACCATCCTCCTCTCCGCGCACGGCTGCCTGTACAAGGGAGGCTTGCGCCAAGCCTTTGGGTTGGTACAGATCAGTCAGTAGTTTTTTTGTAGAGGCTGAATGCAACAGGGATATTAACATTAAAGTGATTTCTCCCTGAGCGATGCCCTGTCTGTGTCAACGGGTGCAGGGCAGACGTGCTAACCTCTCCCACCAGGCCAGGCTGCCCTTGTACTTGCAGCCAGAAGTGGCTGGAGTAACAAGACTTGGTGCTGCTGAAGGGAGCAGGTAGAGGACCAGGTCAGCAAGTGCTTCACAATTTCTCCCCATGAGTCTGGGCTCTCTGTCACTCTTACTGCCAGAAAAACACTCAGAACTGCTAAGACTTACACCACAGCAGTGAAGACAAGGACTGGGGAAGAACAGGAGTTAATATCGTGCTGTTGCAAACACAATAGTGGGATACACGTGCTGGAATACAGTCTGACAGATAACAACTGAAACCTCATAGTCCAGCAATGCTGAGAAAACTTTAGCTGGAATAACTACATCCCTGTCTGTGCTCTGCCTTTCTAAGGAAGTACACAGCAATTGAAAGGAGGCCAGAGGAAAGCAAGCACTGGAAAACAACCTTCCCCAAAGGCTGAAGGAAACGGGGTCGCTTAATCTTAACTGGTGAAGGATGTGAAGGGGAGAAGGGAAATTTTCAAATACATAAAAAGCTGTTGCAAAGAGGAAAGGAATAATCTGTTCTCTGTTGCCATGGTAAATGGGATAATGGGTAATGAGCTTACACCACAGAAGTGGAGAAATTTAGGTCACTCATTAGGAAATACAAGGCTGGTAAGGCTAGCAAAGCACTGGTACAGATCACACACGGGGTGGTCCAGACTCCACACCTAGAGGTCTGTAAGGACAGAAGTGTAGGCAGATGTCAGAAATAACAAGCAGAGTTGATTCCTTCAGCTCTTGAGATCACCCCTAGAAGTCATTCTTTAACCATCCCAGCTGTGGATGGATACCAAGAGGAGAAAAAGCTCCCCACCTGCACAGAGGAAAGACTGCCTCTGGCTCACTTGTTACATGATACAAACACTAATCTGAAAAGGACACAGACCCCACACACAGTCTCTCTGCAAATACAGCAAGGGAACAAGGCACCAATTTTGCCTTTGCTGTCTTTACCTGCAGCACGAGCAAAATCCATTAGGACTGCAGTGACCATCACTGCATGATCCAAGGAAAGGGGCTGCTCCCCTTTCTTCACCAAGATCTTGGCAGGAGGCTGCTCTGTCAAGGTGGTACTATCAGCTCACAAATAGATCTGCAAACAGTGACTGCAAAAAGCAGCAGCAGATGGTCCCAGCTCTTTTTCAGTGCCAGAAACACAGGCAGTTGCTAGCAGGCCCCACTGAAGCCAGGGGGAATAGATGGTGGTTCACCAGGGGCCTGCTGAGAAAGAAGAACAGGAAAGATCTGTTTTTCTACATATTAGCAGCAGGCCAGGAGCTCCAGGCCAGGGAGAGATGGCCAGATGGCTGGGTAACACACAACTATCCAGGAAGCAAGCACATACAGATGGACAGGGTGGGCTGCACAGCACCGGGCAGGGGGCACAAAGACAAACACAAGATGGAGATGGGAATGGCCAGCTTCACACAGAGCCACAGGGAGCTCTAAACTACACACTCCCAACAGGACTGTGCCCCACTGGGAGCAACCGTGATCATCAGAGATGCAACACACTGCAAGGGAGAAAGGGAGACCTTGAAACAAACTGAGTAAAACCCAGTGGACAAACTATGATGCTGAGGCTTTAACCTCAGCCTGGGAAGAGGCTAGCACAGCCTGAAGGCACATCACACGAGGCAGGGGTATTGTTCAGATGGAGGTTTAATCTTCTGTCAGCAACACAAAGAAGCAATTATCACAATTACAAATGTTTGCTCGCATAAGGCTCAGGACTGGGTAGGAAAAAGCCAGCAATAGCTTCTTCCCTCCCCAAAATACTACAGAGAGGCATTAGTCCATAAGCTGCACGAGATCCCAACTGACTGGGCTGTTATCCCACAGCGCATTGCACTGGCACCAGACTTTGCTTAGATCAAACTGATCTGTTACATGTAGTTGACTTGGATGTGCTAAAGATGCAGCTCTACGTGCCTGAAGAACAGGCTGCTGTCAGTTAAACAAGAGTCAAAGCAGCTCATGCTGCCCCCACCCTCCTGGAGGCACTGGCTTACCCACCTTATTGCAAGGGGTACTTCAAAAAGGTCAAAAGAATTATTATCCCCGATTAAGCTACTGCTCTCCTGTCTTTATTAAACCCCAGGAGGTGTGGGACAAGGCAAGCCATGAGCAGGGAAAGACGTGGACTACACACTACAGCTTTGGTGACTTCATGTAAGTTTGGTTGTTCATGTGCTTCACTGGATTTTTGTGACGGTTTCATGGATGGACTTGGCCACATAGTCCAGGTTCTTGGTAGTCAGGCCACACATGTTGATGCGCCCACTAGCCATCAGGTAGATGTGTTTTTCCTTGATCATATACTCCACTTGCTTAGCTGGGGAAAAAATCGGACATCAGGTCAGAGCACTGACCCCACAGCTCAGAAAAGCCCAAAGAACCAGTCAGAGCTGCTTGAATCTTTCACAGCAAACAAAAAACTTGCAGCACTGGCCACTGAAATGCTGCCTGATGCTGCATCCCTGCCTAGCCAGAGACAGTGAAGCTAGGACTCCAGTGAGGTCCCAGATTGATTCCAGCCTGGCCTACTCGAACCCAGTTCACCCCCAGCAAAACTGTCCTCACCCAATCCTCCCTTCACCAGACCACTTGGTACTTACGGTTCAACCCTGTGAAGCTAAACATGCCAATCTGCTCTGTGATGTGGTTCCAGGTGCCCGGGGTCCCAAGAGACTCCAGGCGAGACCGGAGCTCTGACCGCATCAGCAAGACCCGATCTGCCATCGTCTTTACATTGTCCTTCCTGCAGCAGGCAGGAAACTAAGCATGAGGACAGGCACCTGTCTGGTTTGGAGCCATCTGGCCAAGTCTGGCACTCAGAGACAGTTTCCCCCCTTTACCTCTCCCACCAGCCCTGGCGACACGTACCACTCGGCAAAGAGCTGCGGAGAAGAAAGTGTAGTTGCCACAATGCGCGCTCCCTGAGAGGGAGGGTTGGACCAAGTGGTGCGCACAATCTTCTCCATTTGGGACAGGACACGCTGCACGTTGTCTGCATCCTTCCCCACCACAGTCAGGTTCCCCACACGTTCATCTGTGGATAAGCAGAGAGATGTTACCCTCTGGTCCCACACATCACTACAAAGCGGAGCTCTCCCCACCCCCCAGCATGCGAGCCCCATCTGTCTGGGTATGATGCTACTGGGCCAGCTTACTGCCAGACACTCACTGTAGAGCCCAAAGTTCTTGGAAAACGACTGTGCACAGAAGAGCTCAAAGCCCTCGGAGACAAAGTATCGCACAGCCCAGGCATCTTTGTCCAGGCTGCCAGAGGCAAAACCTTGGTACGCTGAGTCGAAGAATGGAAACAGGAACCGGCGCTGCAAGGAGGAACAGTGTTAGAGTTTTCCCCACGACCTTCACTTTACACCCCACTGGCCCCACAGGAGGGGAAAATGACCATTATGCTTCCAGGCAAATTACAAAGGAAACATGGTCCAGTAACACCTGACTGGGTTATTTTCTTTCTACTGGGGTCAAGGAATAGAAAGACTAAAGTGGTCAAGAAAAGGTCAAAACTGCATTCAAGGAGACAGGTATAAGAGAGGCACCACCTTATATCCTACTGTCTAGCACCACGGCAGGTGCCTGTGGATAATCTTTCCAGCATGAGAAACCTCACTGCGGCATGTGTCACAGAGTTTGAAAGCATGAACTTGGAGGCATGAGCAGAACTGGTATGTTTCTGTCCTCTCAGCACAGACAACCAGCATCCTGTCAGCCTCTCCCTTCAACACCTTCCCTGTTCCAGTTCCTGCCACATCTCATGCCAGTCCCTAGAGCCCATTTTGGATCCAAGTACTCTTGCTTGCTCAAGAGCTATCTGTCCCTTCAGCACTGCTTTAGCCCCAGCAGCAGCTCATACCTTCATAACAGCAGCAATCTGCTTCCACTGGTCAGGAGTAGGGTCTGTGCCTGTTGGGTTGTGGGCACAGGCATGAAGGATGAAAATGGAGAACTCTGGGGCTTTCTGAGGAGAGAGCAGGTCTTGGTCATGCACGTGGATGAGACTGAGCACCCAGAGCAGAAGGAGAGGCCCCAAGCTGCTCTGGGCACCTGTAGTCTCTTTAGCAGACATCTACTTCCAGGCAGAGCAGACAAGAGCCCAGCCAGCTGCTGACAGCACAGCACCAAGTTCAGCCTGTCTCATGCCAGTTTTACTCACCTCCATGTCATCCAGCAGCCCCTCGAGATCCAGACCCCTCTTGGCAGCATCCCAGTAGTGGTAGGTTCTAATATCTTTAAAGCCAGCATCCACAAACACAGAGTTGTGGTTCTCTGAGGAAAGAAATCACATTTCAGAAAAGCAGCACCACACCTCCAGCAAGCCACCTTCTCCAGTTCCAGTATCACCCTTTACTCACAAGGGGAAGACCCCTCTCTCACTGCCCAGGCCCATGCCATTTCTCCCTCACCCACTGACCCACAGGGCTTCCTGCGAGGAGGTGGCAGCACTGACGACAGCACTCACCCCAGGATGGAGAGGAGATGTAGACCGGGGTCGCTGTGTTGTTGTTTCCATTGTACCACCGCCTCAGAAACTCCGCACCGATACGCAGAGCGCCTGTTCCACCCAAGGACTGAACACTTCCAATCTGTAACAGAGAGAGTTGCCAGCAGGGTCCACCTAGATCAATCTGGCTATCAGTGCCCAGAGAACAGAGGTGCTTGCAAGAGCAAGATGGGACTCCCAGATGTGCTCCCTGGGGTCACCCCAGCCAGGACACCATCCCCTTCTAGTGATCTTCAACTTCCTTCAGTGCTCAGGACTACCCTGACACCTTCAACAGTTATAAATAGACTCCAGTTGTTTCTGTCACTTTTTGGCACAGATTCCCATCTAGTAGCTTATTTTAGGAAAGGTGGTCTATTATGTGACTTCAGTTTCCCATAGAACAACCATAAAAGATGAAAGAAAAAACAAATTCCAATAGCAGCATATGTTGCCTTTACCAAAAACTACAACTACTTGCACGAACAGCTTCGAGGACATGGGTTCATCAGGCAACATACAACCAGCAAAGACCATGTCAGAGAAGTCCTCAAATCCTGCCAAAATACCATTATGCCACACAATAGCACTGTTTCACTCGGTCTGCTAGAGAGACGCCTCAGGTATGCCAGTAGGTCTCCCAGCAAGGTGCAGTCTCAGTCCCTTACATCACCTACCCGGTTCTCCTTGATAGCGCTGCTGTCGTCACCCAGGGCGATCCGGGAGGCATTGGCTCGGAACTCGGGCAGGCCCAGAATGGGCAGGTACTCGTGGTTCAGGCTGTTGTCATTGGCTATCATCTGCTCCACCTTTTTCACCACCGGCAAGACCCATGGCTGCCCCTCGTCCGTGCGGTAGGCTGTGAGAAGAGGAACAGCCGTCCTTTCCGCAG
>NW_010173457.1:220-4320 GCF_000695765.1 Mesitornis unicolor | reverse complement strand
CCAACTCCTCACATTCTGGGATTGTGTGATTAGAATATTAGAAATATTTGTAAGTGCAGTCACTTAGCAGAGCAGACAAACTTTTGAACACACAGCCCCTTTTTTTGTGTGTGCTTCTTGTTTACAGCTTTTCTTTTCCCTGTAGGACAATTCCCATTTTTCTCCCAGCTCCATAGAAAAGCAGGTTTAATTTTGCATCAGTGCTGCTGTCAGCTTCCCTCGCTGATTGTCTGGACGTGGCTGTCTTCCCGTGAGTCATGACCCTGATTTGTGTTGCCTTTGTGTTGTGTTGCCTTGGCTTTCCGCTGAAGCTTGAGATCGCTTCGCCTTTGCTCTTCCTGAAATTTAGTCTTAGGATATTACGCAGAATAAGGAGGGGTCTTTAAAAACGGTTCTTTAACTTTATGCTGCAGAATGCCACTCGACTAGCAAAAAAAATCTCTACATGTTTTTGGTTTAGCAAGTAATAAACTTGGTAAATCAGCTCTGCAATGCGCTGCCTCTGCCGTCTGAAAATCACGCTGGTTTTGAATTGTGAGGAAAGGTGGGATTTACAAATTGGGAAATGTGAACAGAGACCTACCGAGCTGAATTTTTTTTATTATTCTTTCAATAGCTTTTTTCAGGGAAGTTCAATGCCTGCTTTCCTGTGTGCTACGTAGCGTGTTCCTCCGTGTGCGTGTGTGTAATGTGTCTGATGGGCGCCTTCCGCACCCTGTGCAGCCCAAGTGCCTCAAACTAATTCAGCGATCACTTTTCTCCTATGCTACAATCTCCATTTTCCTTAAAATAGATGTATTTCTATTAAAGCATCCAAATGTGTGTAAATGAGCGGGGTTCCACCCCCCCCAACACACGATTTAAACATGATTTATGATAAATTTATTTAAGTCTTTTCTGTCCTCTCCATCCCAAGCATTTTTTCGTTTATCAACATCCCATAGCTTGCTTTGTGAGAGAAAACATTCACTTGGTGTCAGGTTGGTTCGCTGGAGTTATTTTCGTGGAACTCTGTTTAAAATAACTTGAATTTAGGGATCCTTGGCCTTGTAAGCATCCTCATGGAAGTAGTTCCCTATTAATTGGCTAGGAAAGCATTACCTTTGCTGCTCTCAGATTAATTACATCTTTGTCGGCTCATTCAGATGAATGTAATATTCAGCCTTTAAGCAGTGAATTGTTGAGCATTACAGGAATGATTTGGTGGCACTAAAAGAAGGATCTTTGTGTACACTTGTGCTATGGGTTATAAATACAAACGTGACTTGAATATCATCGTTGCAGTGCTGCATTAAATGTGCAAAAAAGGAATTAGAAGTGGTTGCCACCGTAACCTTTTTACGATGTGCTTTGGGATCATCAGTGGAGGTTCGATTCTTGCCTTACTGGGGTTTGACCGGTTCACTTTTGTATTGTACAGAAGCTGTTCTGGAGATGCTCTTCGCATCAGATCTCAGCCTTTATTCAGCATCGTGCTCCTGTAGCGCCCGTAGCCTTCCCAGCCAGATTCCTTGTGAGCGAGGACGCAGGTTGGGTGAGGGTTTTTAAGCTTTTTTCCTATCTGTAAATTCAGAAATGTTGGCTGATAGTGAGTTAAGGTAGAAAACGCTGCTTTACCTCCAAGGCCATAGATCGTTCACTGCACATCATCAGCTCGGTGTTACCCTTGTTGAAATACCTCCGGTGTCAGCCACCGCGGAGGGAGGAAAAGGTGGCCAAAAAATGATATATTCTGTGGAGAGATTCAAAGAGGGGAAAAAGGGAACCTCACATTGGGAAACCTGAGCACTTTATGGCCAGTAAATCAAAGAATTGGTCATATATTGTAGAGGAATGGTAAGCGATCGGGTGAAGCTGTGCTTTAATGAATGTTTTGGCCTCGGGCTCTGCCAAATACTGGATTTTAGCATTAATCTCCAACACTAAACCTGTAATTCTTTGAGTATGAACTTCTCAGATTGGTCTACTCCTGCTGTAGGTATGTTACAGTGGGATTACCTGCGTGTTACAAATGCACGGGCCACGTGTACACGCATTAATCCTACGACTGGGGTCGTATTTCTTTTAATCACTTCTGTTTTGTGCTTCTCTTTGGACAAAGTTGGTCTTCTTGCTGAAAGCAATGCACCAAGCCTGTGGCTACCACCGAGACTGCAATTAATTTAATGCCAGAGCGTGCAAAATTATTGCTGCAAATTAACAGAGAGACTTGCGAGGGCTGCAGCTCTGGCTCCAGCACTTCTGTGCCTGACACTTAAGCACGTTTACTCAACTAACTCAGCTAAAACTCTTTCTAAAGCTATTTATTATAATAAAGTTCAATTATGGTTCTATTCAGTAACTTCTCCTGGAATTTTATGGTAACATTCCTTAAATTATTTCCCCCTCACCTCTTTCTTTCCTGGCTTTTATAAATCTGATTTTCCTGCAGTTGAAGGGAACTCATCCAGGTTTTTCAGTTTAGCTGTGTACCAGCATACGCACACGACGATAGATAACTGCAGAACTGCTAATTCTTGGGAAACTACCAGTATTCATTATTTTAATATGAAAATTGTGAATCTTGTGTGTGCTGTGGTGAAACTTTTCAAGCAAAGATGTGGTTTCCGACCTGGAGTCTGGGGTTGTCTTGGTGTTCCTGGGGTGAAATGCACTGTGGGGATGGTTTTTGTGCTGGGAAATCGGCATTTGGGATGAGTTTGATATTGAGTATGTGTTTTATAATAGAATGGAAGTGAAAATTAATGGTTAAATGCTCTTTTCCTATGGAAAACGCAGAGTTGGCGCGGCACTCCTGCACAGTCACACATCTGCAGCCCTGTGGGGGGATTACAGCTCATCTCTTTGAAAGCAAAAGAGGTGAAACCAAAGCTGGGTTACAAACTGAAATTTCCGTGTTGCTGCACTAAAGGGATGTTCACTCTGTGACCCCACAGCCCCACTCCGTCTGCCTTAGTGTGGCACTTGTTGCTCTCTGTCGAACTGCACAATGTTTGGATCCCTGTGGTAATCTCATAGCGTAACTTCTCTGTTAGGCGATGCAGGTGATGTTGGAACTGTGTTTTGAGGAGTAAGCGAGCGCATTGTCCCCTCTCATCCAACAGTGCCACGGATGGTGAAACGCTTTTCCTCCTCTTCCTCCTCCTGCCTCCGCTTTGAGCCGGCCGTGTCCATGGCTGAGGTCTGCTTCCTTTGGGACCCCCGTTTCCCATTGGTGTGGGCTTTGTCTCCTGCCTGTTTCTTTCCCCCTTCACTCCGTTATTCCTTGATTTAGCTTTGACTTTTCTGAAAACCACTCTTGTTTTTCTTATCTTTGGTTTAGTGCAGGGTTCCTCCGAACTGTTCATTCCTCAGGCCATGGACCTGCCTCACGTGCCCTTGATGCTGTCTGACTTAGTCTCTACATCGCCATCAAAATGCTTACAAAATAAGTCTTTCCAAAGGCTTTGATTCCGGTATGGTTTTAGTATTAAATACCTTTAATCTCTTCAACTACGCACAATTACAACATGTTTGCCACTGCTGATCTCTGTTTTACTTCTGCGTCCCACAAGGGAGTTAGAGCAGCCCTGCTGGGATGAGCCCGGGCTTGGTCATCTACATCTGGTGATGAAACTGTAAATAGACTTTGTAACAGAAAAACCGTTGTTTTCTGGCTTTTTTCCTTGTCTGTATGAAAGTTAAAGACTGCTGTATTCTCTTTAATTATTATTTTTTAATTAAAACATAATATAGTACTTTTCTGATCCTATTACCACTTCTAAAATCACAGGTCGTGTCATTGCTCTTTCGTTGCACAGTCTGCGTTGGTTTGTTCTGTCTGAATTCATCAGTATGAGGTGGAAGTAGATGCAGAGCTACAGGACAGTTAATTCTTGTTATTAACCTTTTTGTTCCGTCTTGCTTTTTGCCCCCGATTCTTCAGAATTTGAAGGCTTTTCTTATTTTTCCAAAACATTTATATATATGTATATATACATGTAGGCAAACTACTGGGGTCATGCCAAGAGGTGCAGATCATGGAACAGTAACGATATGGAAATTGTCTAAATTTTTTTGTACATAAATAAAGAGTCACTATAAAAGCCGGTACTGTTGAA
>NW_010173457.1:0-210 GCF_000695765.1 Mesitornis unicolor | reverse complement strand
AGGTCCGTGCCTGCTGATCCCTTGCAGACAGCCCGTTATTACCTGTGTGTACCGCTTTGAAACATGAATTAATGGCTGCATTAGAGCTGTGTAAGCAACTAATAAACCTGACTTTGTATGAAGTGCCAGATAACTTCTTCATTTTAGACTCGCTGTACTGCTATCAGAGGAAGCCTGACACCTTGTTTTCAAGTTAATATATATAAAATA
>NW_010173456.1:0-8061 GCF_000695765.1 Mesitornis unicolor | reverse complement strand
ACGTTCTGTGATTCTGTGATTCTGTAATGTGACCCAAGTATTTTTTGCAATCTGAGATGACAACTCTTTTCACATTTTTAGGTGGCTTTAAATGCCATTAGCAACCTGGTTACAAATGTCCAGTGGCAGGCTCAGCAAACCAACTCAGGTCTTCCAGACCTTGCTTAGCTCCTTCACCTCGCTTTCCATTGCTTTTTACCAGTCTTCCGTGCTTTAAGAGAAAGAGCAGGCTTCCTTACACTCTAGAAATGTTTGAGGCAGACACATTGAAGACTGTGAGACCCAGAATTACTAGAGGAAAAGAACCCCGTATGAGAGATTAAACCTATGGAGATTTTCATTTTTAGTTGAAGAAGATTACACTTTTTATTTCATAAGACCTTTATAGAGGAAAAGTGGTATATAGAATTGTCAAGAAAGACCATTTTCCCTTTTTGAGACAAGAACATATTCACAAAGTTGTAAATGTTTAAGACTTTTTTCTGGAGTATGTTCACATAAATGAAACATTCCTTTTGTATGTCTGTATCATAAGGCAAGGAATTCTTTTTGCACAGGGAAGAAAAACTGGAGACAGAAAATATTATGATTATTATATTATGAAGTATTATGATGCTGCATTCATCTCTGAAAGTCCTATTAACTTTGCAACACTCTACCACCATAGCAAAGCATGGAGTTTGTTTTTCAGAGTCTTCACAAGTAAAAAATCAAGTGCATGCCATGTATGTGACAATACAGACTGCTTCAAATATCAGTGCATGCCAGTTACTGCATTTACTTGGAATGCAAATTTATATGTTCCAGGTTCACTTGCAATGTATGCTTTTCAACTTTTCTCTTTATCCAGCTGTCAACTCAGTTGGGCCAATGAAGAGATTTAAGAAAATCTCCACATCTTTTCTTCCATGCTGTAAAGCGGGCATCATCTTTGACCCAGACACATAGCCAGATCCTCCCAGATCAGCTGTGTCTAGAGATTGCTGATTATTTCTATGCAGCACTGAAATAGATGTCCCCTTTTCATACGTCAATGCAAGGCTCTCATTTCATATCCTTACCCTTGGTCTCCAGATGTGGTATTTCCTTTCTCATTTATTCTTTCTTGCTCTGAAGATTATTTTCTAGGCCCAGAGCTTTTATTATAAGACTTAGTCTCTGCATTCCTTAGCTGGCACTGGCTTCCGGCTTGTATCAAACACAAGTTGCTGATCTTCACTCTCAAGTCCTTCTGTGGACTCTCCACACTCTACACCACCCCTCTTTCACTATAGGCTCATCTGTTCTCATCTCTCCTTTACTCATTTATTAAAATTTACAAGACCCTCACATATTATTCTTCAAATCTGAAACTTCTAAAAAGCCTCTTCAAAAGGTTTTTTGAAGCCCAGGGATAATGTAGTAGTGCACATACTTGCTACTCTGTTACTGCTACCAGTACTTAAGAAGGTCTCTGTCAGCTGGGGATAATCTAAATGCTGCTGCAAAGAGTTTTCATTTGAAAATACGCAAAAATAATACTGAAGAAATGTCAAGAATACACAAACAATTTGAACTATGTTCAGAGATAATCCGAGGTATGTGAATAGTGTTTCTGAGGCAAAAAAGGAGCAGAAACAGAAACCTCAACATGAATAAGAAAGTACAGAGTATAAACATCAAAGATAGCAGACTGAACATGGGTATGGGACAAGCACTTCCTTCATTGCTTTGCTGAAATACAGCCATAAACCAGAACGTACCCCTTTTCCAGAAAATTCTGGACAAAATTGGTTAAGAGCTTGAAGTTATTTGTTAAATCTATTTGAGAAAATAATCTGCTTACTTTCAGAGAAACACTATCAGCCAAAAGATCTTTCATGCTTATCATATTTTTAGAGCAGAAGGAACAGTTTTCTTAAAGGCAAGGTACATTATTTGAAATACTTTCTGCAAAAAAAAATAACCCAAAACCAAAGCCACATCCTGCTTTAATGTGTCCTGCAAGAAACTCTTACACAGCTAGTACATAGGAACCCTCATCCTCAGGAACACAAAAGATGAGTAAAGCATGTGATTCTGGCTGGAATACTTAAGCTGTTGAATGTTTTTAACTGCTGTTGCTAGGTCAAAGCTTGGTTTTTGTTATTCTTACAGACAGCTCTGTTGTGCTCAGCAGATGGTTGTGTCACTATGCAGGAATACAAACGTTTGTTGACAATTGGACACTGAAGCTATCGTATGATGAAAATATGACAGTATTTAATATACTAGTTATAACCAGATTCTAAAAATAATACAAACAGTATCTTGCGACTGTGCCGCGTAGAAACTTCAGTTATTCAATGGAAGAGGAAGTGAGAATTCACTTCCTCCTACTAAAATAAAAAAAATGCTACGGAAGGAAGCAGAATATTATTGTCAAGTTCCTCTTTTACATATTATTTATTCTGTTACGTTTCATATTCAACTTGTATTTTACGGAAAACTATATTGTCCACATCATATGGAAAACCCTATTAGCTTACTACATTTATCTCAGTCATCATTCATTGTCTTATGCTCTTGTGAATCATGTGAGATGCTAGTCTTGAGCAAAAATGATGCAACTGGCCAGAAGTGAGGAGCTATCATTTCTTTGCACAGTGGAAGAAGAGTCTCACCTTGGCTCTTCCATAGCTCACAGACGTTTAATTGCAGTCCAGCACCAACTATAAGTCACAGAGAGCTGTAGAAGAAGAGAGGCTAGAAAAGTCAAGGTCTCCAAATTCTTAACAGTAATATTCAGAGTCCAGCTGTACCTGAGCAGGGCACATACTACCCTTCAGATAATCTAAAATTTTATGGAGGCAAATATTTATCGACTCAAATGAAATAAGTTCCCTGGCAATCTTATTTATCAGCAGCAGTGTAAACCATCAAGCACACGTTGACACCACCACTGCAGTGTGTTAGGCTTTAGCAAGTAGCTTTTAATTTAGCATTCACTATAGAAGATTGTGGTAGGGTGGAAACTGCGAATCTTTATTTGTTTAACGATTTACCTGTATCTTTCACAAATCTAACACAGTGTTCTGAGGTAGACAAGACTGACAAAGCTGTCATGGTGTGACAGAGCTCTTAGCTTCAATTTTTTAAATTACATGTACCTTTTATGTAGACTGAACTTGCACTGCTATGACATCACTTGGTCTGGCTCACTGGGACCTACCAGAAAGGATTGTCTGTGTACCCAAATTCCATTCATTAATTTCATATGCATGAGCTAATTTCATACATACCTCCCTTCGAGGTGAGGCAAGAAGATGAAACTCATCAGTTTTCCCCATCCACTTCCATATTTAGTTCAAGGACTTGAGGAAACTTCTGCTTCCTACTTTGGCCCCTTATAAGCTGTAAGAGCCACAAACCTAAAACTTATTCTGCAGGAATTATCGGAATCTTCTGCTGTAGAATAAAATAGGTCTGGAGACTATTTCTGGAGGTTTCTGTAAGCTCCTTGCAGACAGTGTTTACACTGATGGGAAACAAGTGATTGTGCAAAACCTCCACTTCTCACTTCTTCACATTAGAAAAGAAAACACAGCTAGTTTATAGTGCTACTTTCTTCATAGTATCTCTCACCCTATGTGCACATTATGATTGACCAAATGCTATACATGCTACATATGCTCTAAGTGACAGATACATTTACTATAAACAGCAGAAAACTTTGCAGCCTAATATTGACATGCAGCTACAGAAAAACAAATGCATGTGCAAAAAGATGTAACCTAGCATTTGGTTTTGCTGACAAGCAAAAAATACTGACAATTATTTCCATAAAGCTTTCTGTAAAACACTGTGAAAATTATGGGGCAGGGGGAAGTAGGGGTGAGGTGGGATGGTACAGGTTTATTTTGAACCCTGAATAACAGAAAAAAAAATCTGGATGGAAGCAACTTGAAATGAACATTATACCTGTGTAAACCATGCTTACAACCTTTTAACAATCAGGAAAAAGAAATAAATCACAGAGGACAGAAGTGAGAAAGGAAAGGGTTGAATAGCTTGAAATGAGTATAATACTTCATTA
The DNA here is from genome assembly GCF_000695765.1 of Mesitornis unicolor. Lineage (NCBI taxonomy): Eukaryota > Metazoa > Chordata > Aves > Mesitornithiformes > Mesitornithidae > Mesitornis > Mesitornis unicolor. The sequence continues at coordinate 4,007 of NW_010173456.1, read as the reverse complement.
ATTTGTTTCTATTAATGGAGCCAGGTAATTCCATATTCTTTTGTCTTCAAATGCCTTTTATATTAATCTCAGTGAGAAGCGTCAAAGCGTTGCTTGTATCATGCTTAGTTTCTCATACATGTGAATTCTAACACACGGCATTAATAAAATCAAATGTCCAGTTTAGAATGATGCCTCTCATTAAACTAACATTTGTACACATTGCTCTTAGCAATAACTAAAAGCCTATCTTGTAAAGCCAAAGAAACAATTTTAATAATAAATGCTGACATTTTCAAATAAAGACCCTCAGGTTACAATTTTCTAGTTAATGACAAGCAGCATTCTGAACAAGTCAGATGAGATTTCAATATTACATTTCAAAACACTTATAGCTTTCCTTTTAGGGGTGCAGACAATTTCATTTTATCATAAGATTAATAATGCTAATAAACAAAATATGATACTCAGGCTTTTCCTACCTCAGCTTCAATTTGTGTTAGATGCTCAGCTCTCACAGTGAATCATAGAATCATTTTGTTGGAAAAGATCTTTAAGATCACTGAGTGAAGAAGTGGGCTAACTCGAAGAGAGGTTTTCAAAGAACGGAAAGAGATATATATTTATCCACTATGTATAAACAGTCACAAGAAATACGGATTTACACGGAGTGGTAGTTATACGTGAAAGCTGGAAAACTTAAGCTCTGATCTAAAACTCATTGAACTCAGGGAAAAAGGCTCCCTCAGGCATCTCTGGCTTTCGAATCAAGGCCTTTGAAATTTTAACAGTGTAAAGCGTGGACATGTAAATTGTTGCCTGAACACATTCTACACATAAAAATGGAAACGACTGAATAACCTGAGGTCCTACCACACATAAAGAAAAAAATTAAAAGTTAAAATCCATCTTTAAGTCATAATGGTGGGCAGAACTCTAGTAACGAAGCTTTGATCGTAAACTTTTCAGAAGTACTTCCGTCCTAATTTCCTGCAGTTAAAAGTGTGAGTTTACAAGCTTCACTGCTGACTTTTCGGATAGACTTAGAGCTTCTCCTTCAGCTTTTCATCCAGGCTGAGGTTTTGTTCTGCTTTTGGCTTTCCACTGTAAGAACTAATGCAAATAAGCTTTCCTATGAATAGTTACAGAGAAAGAACTTCAACTGAACCTTTTAATTGTATTTTATGTCTTTTGCAATGAAAAAAGATCTAATTAATACACTAATTAATTTTTATTTTCCGTTTTTACTGTTGGCCAGTGGCACAGTGACTTGACAGTATTTTACATATTTGCAGCCTTTTCATTCATAGCAATGAGGTTATCAGCTGATCCTGCATTATTCTGGGTAGGTAAGATCCTAGTCAGCATAGTGTCACATTTACCCTGTAGAGAAAATGATGGTCAGTCTTTAAAGTCATGTCATTATCAGTGTATGAAGCAATGTCAATGAAACTTAAGGGAGTGTATATATGGCAAAATATTACTTTTCTGCCAATAAAGTGCTGGTTTCCTGACACTAGAAAACATCTTTATTCTCTCTCAAGAAACAAATGTTCTGCTTTAACTCTAAATTACCTGCTGCTTTACAGAAACCAACATTGCAATGAAATGCAATCCACAGACACCGTGTAGGTTAATAACCACCCCCCATACCCTGAGGGTGTATAATGACAGCATATCTACCCAGTGATCTACTCTCCCATGATAAGGAAAGGAAAATAACAATTTGTAATTGCATGCATCAGATCTTGAGTCATGCAACTGCTGTGAAACACAGTTGTAACGTGGGTGGGGCGTGTGTGTCTCTTCTTTCCATTAGAAAAGGAAAAGCTTCTGGAGAAGAGCAGGATGGAGGGCTGGAATTCAGAGGAATGATCCTGCTGCACGTTCATTTTAGCTGAGAGGAGAAAACAATTTAGGAAGCATTACATATTCCCACCTGCTCTTGTCACAAACTTTGCTTCTTTCTAACATTAGGACAAACACTGTTAACCAAGTCCATATCTGCCACAGCATTTCCCTCACCACATTTCTTCGTTATGAAGACATGATGGCCTCCACCCATCCCACTGGAGCACAACGCTCATGCTCCTGAATGCAGCTCAAAAACTTCTCAGATGGCGTTCAAGATTTTTTGGGATTTCTATGATTTTCTCCTTGCTCTCTAGGGGTGGACCCTTCTCATCTCCACTGCTCCTCTTAGAGAGGACGATGCAATCTGTTACAGCCAGGTACAAGGAGAGCTAGAAAATTCTGCCATTCAACTCAGCCTTATTTTAGGATACTTGGAGAGGACAGGAACAAATCTAGATACAGAGTAAACAAAGGCTAACTTGTACTAGCAGAATAGATGCTTTCTACTTTATCATAACAAATATCTTGGTCATGTATGTCAACAACAGCAAATAAGTGTGAAACCAGTAGTGTATTCAGGGTGTGCCCATGTTACTTGATAGGTCACGTATAGAAGCGAAATTACACTTTCTGACAACAAAATGCACCATCAAATTTTATTCTTCTAATACATGTGAAGCATTTGAAAATTTACTCTGGGATAATTTTAAAAAAAAAAAGGCCAATCAATCTTTTGAGATTATCTTTTTCCTTGGCATCATAATTATCCCAAAAGCCAAAAGGAGCAAATGCAAAGAAAGTCTGCAAAGAGAATATGCAGTATCGATGGAATCTCAGATCCCAAGCTGCTGCACTAACAACTTTATTAACCATGTGCACAATTTTTCAAATGCTAAGAAGTTTGCCAAATTTAGATGTATTTTCATGTGCCTAGCCAAAGACTCAGTGCTTACCTCAGCAAAGTCTCTGGTAAATTTTAGCCAGCTTCTCAGTGAAATAACTTAGGGTTTTTTAAATAACATGAGCAAAACAATGTACTATTCCCTAAATGCATTCTTAAATATGGCTGAGCTGTCTCAGCTGGAATTTTTCAAAGCAATTACCCCTTAAAGCATTGAAACATACTTGCTGTGCAAAACATGGTGGTAATTTAAAATGCTATCATCCTTCTTCTATAATTATTTTATCTCCAGCAGTGTTGGAGGAACGGAACATGGGATTTCTTGGCTGCTTTGGAGCAAAATCTGGTATTTTAATATAAATTGCCTGTAAACACAAGATTCAGCTAAGGTACCTGATGAGTCTTCTAAACTAAGTGCTAAAAGTAGGAGACAGTGACATCTTCATCTTCATTCACTCTATTTCCCTGTCAGTGCTTTAGGTATCTCAGAAAAATTTAGTTAAAAGCATTTAGTTAAAACCATTAGTTTGGTAAAGTTATGGACAATGGAAATTGGATTTTAAATTAAGAGAGGAGTCTATTTGCATGACACCTGCAGCACTTTTTAACTTAACATTAACCCCGTCAAGGCTGCACTGAATTTCTTAACTTTACCTTTTTGATTTCAGATGGAAACTCCCGATTTTTAATTTTTTTCCCTTCATCATTTTATGGAATTTAAAGTGTTAGAAAATTACTTCTACTCAGTGAATAAAATCTAAGTAGACTTCAAAGCAGCACTTTGCAATGCTACAAAATGATGTAAAAACGCCATAAAAGCAATTTGCTGCCTTCTAGCAGCATAATTTTTAATTAAAAGAGGTGTAGAGTCACTAAACTAAGTGGGGAAAGAAACACCTTTCTGTCTGATAGCCAGTGAGCAGCTGACAGTGCTGCCCAGGGGAAAGCCATCTGGCCCAGTCTGAGGTGGCCCAGGAAAGGCTATGGAAGAGGAGCAGAGGAGGTAGTGCTGGGCTAGGCTGCCCAGGCCCACCCGGGGCTCTCCCCGTGGGACTACTGCCCCGGCATCGGCCACAGCCTCTCCGCCTGGACCTCCAGCCTCTTAAGTCTTCATAGGGCAAGCCTCAGTCTCCATTTTGTGGACGGCCCAGGTTCCCCTAGAGCATTGGGGAAGCGGTGGTCTCTCCACAGCATAGAAGGGGCACGGCCACCCCGGCTCCCTGCAGCTCTCTGTTCGGCGCGAAAGAAGCCGTCGTAGGGAACAGGCCCAGCT
>NW_010173455.1:38481-59542 GCF_000695765.1 Mesitornis unicolor | reverse complement strand
GGTCCTCCGCAGCCCTCGGCGGTTTCGCCATTGGGGGTCACTGTTCCAACAAAAGCCGCGTCTCGCCGCGCTCTGCGATTATTAAAAACAATATTTCTGCTACAGCTGTTTCCTGATTTGGCTGATATGTTAAGCTAGAATGAAAGGGTTTGTTGGGAATTTTTTTTCTCATTTACAGCAACTTCCTTAACTTCACTTTGAATTTCCTCTCAACTCTGATGAAATACAGTTCATCTGCCACCAAAACCTGAGCCGAAATGATGTGAAAAAGAACCCACGAAAGGCTTTTTATGAGATCTCATTCTCCCTGCACAGGCAGCCCTGATCAGGGACTGTAGGCAAGGAAATAATTTCTTTTAAATGAGTGTCTGGTTCCCTTTATATTTTCTTCCTTCGCTTCAGATTACAAGGGAAAAAACCCAAGGTGTCAATCAGCTTTAAAACAGTTGAGCTGATCTTATTTCTTCTACGCATGGTATTCAAGCCAAACATTCCCTGAATAGAAAAAGCATAGAAAACTCATAATAGCTAAATTGGTGCTTTTAAAGCCCAAATTTAACATGCTTCCTTGGGGACATTTTCCCAGCATAGAGGAAAACAAATATATGTGATTTAGTGTCTATTACAGAGGTTAAAATCAGCGCCTATTCTTTCTTACACCCGGTCACGAGAAGGAGCAAATTTCGGGTGGGGAGGTGCTGGGAGCGGCAGGGGCTGGCGGGGACGGGCAGGGAGCAAGCAATTCCCAGAAGCACAGAGCTGGAGCACCAGGTGATCCGTTTCAAAAGTGACACTATTTTTGCAAGAAAACAGAGAAGATCTACAGCATTTTCCTTTTGAACTCTGTAGATACTAGAAAGGAAGCTGCTTTGCTTTGCTTTGTATTTAATTTTAAATCCAGGTGCTCGTTGGCTGGGAATAAAACCCTGTACAGGAAGGGAGCTGGATCAGATACTCAGGCAGGAGCTGTGGGGTTGGGCCTGGGACACTCTCGCTCTGCTCTGGGGAGGGGATTTCAGCATTTTAGGGCTTGCCATAGCTCGCAGCCCCGTTAGCATGATGCAGCGTGATGTAGCGTGTTGTAGCACCACACCAGGAAGGCATCCTCCCCTGGGGAAGGGGCAGCATAGCCACAACTGCCAACAAAGGGCTTGGGCATGGCAGCATCTTCCTCAACCAAATTTGTTCCCAGAAAACAACCATCTATCTACTGCTTTAAAAGGGAGCTGTGTTGCAGTGGGGTACAGGAAGAGCAATGAAGAGGCTGAGAATGCAAGGTGTTCAGACACCTAACAACATTAATGAGCCTAACGAGGTTTTTCAGGAACTGCAGCTACAGGAGCTCTGCTCCCCTGTGCACATCCTGGGTTTGCTGCCCCTCATCACTGCGTCCGGGGCAGCCTCTGCAGTTGTGCCCCTGTGTTTGCTTTTGGGTTGCACTTGGGCCGGGCTCAGAGGCCCTCACCAGCTCAGTGCCCTCCCCTGTCTGCGGTCAGGCAATCAGAGCAAGTGGAGAGGTGTTGAAAACTCTTTAAAAGCCCTTCATCCTGTGGGGGGGTTGCCTCTGTTTCTGGTGTGGTGGAGAAAGAACAGTGGCGGAGGCAGAACAGTGGCGGAGGCAGAACAGTGGCAGAGGCTGCAGCCTCAGTTCCCTGGGCATGTTGTCAATCTGTTTGTCCGTCCATCTCTGGTCATGGCTGTTGGTAGATTCTTTGCAAGAGGGCAAAAGAGGCAAGAAAAAAGTATAAAAATTATTAAAACTGTGTGTCTGGCTGCAGCTCCTGGGTTCTTATCTGTAATTAGGGAATAATATGTGAGCAAAGGGAGTGCTGGTAGCTTTCTACTTCTTAATCTGCTTGCTTTCATTTTTCATATATTAATTCTTCCTTTTTATCTTTTGCAGCATTTTTCCTTTGTCTGTGTCATCTCTCCCTTCATTAGCCTGTAAAGCTTCTCCTCAGCTGAGTTAGGGAAACTTCCTTCTTATTTCACCTTCCAGTATCTCCCCTCTCTACCCCTGGGGAGTCTCTCCTGGTATGGAGCATTGGAGAGGTACAATATCTGTACCTGTCCTGACCCACAAAGCTCTGCTTCCTGTGGCTGTGATGGAGGAACTGCTGTGGAAGGCCTTTTTTGAACGCAGTGGAGGTCAAAATCACTCATGGTGGTGTCCTGGTGCTTTGGCGAGGTCTGGACTGTGAGATTTCACAGTGCTCCTATTTGCAGTGATCAGTTCATCCCTTCCTGGCCTTACTCCTTCTCACAGAGGAGCTGAACCTGGCAGGGAGAAGGGGTTTAAAATCACTGCTACTGGTTGCATAGGGCCTAAAAGTTGCAGTGAGTGGGATAAGAGGAGTGGTAGCTGGCTGGTATTTGGACCTTAGTGTTTATTTGTGGCAATGAATGGCTTCCTCTCCCTCAGCAGTGGTGTTACAGGATGCTGGTGCTGAGCTGCCAAAACGCCCTCTCCTCACTTGCGATGCTCCAGGCTGCTAAGGATGTGGCTGAGATGAGATGTGCCTGTAACAATTCCCAGTACACACATTTCTATGGACACCTTTCTGTGCTAAAGGGCCGGGGTGCAAATTCGCTTGCTGGGTGAGCCGAGGGATTTTTCGAATCCACAAAAATATCACCAGCTGAATTTTTAAACTTAGGCATCCTGCCTACGATGAGGCCATAGATCAAGGACTTCAAACGAATTGTACTCCTTCCTTTCTGGCTTTGCTTTGATTCCTTTCATTTTATCTTTAATTTGATTTTAAATACTGCGCGATGCCAGAGGAAAGGGTCTCCTTGAGCAGCACACAGAATGCTAACTCCCATTTTGGATACATGGCATGCTGGGAGCTGAAACCGAACACTGCTCGCTTGTTTGCAGCAGGGCTAAACAGTTGTTCCTGAAACTGCAGCATGGGTAAATGTTTAAATTCTTTAAAGATATTGGTATACATCTCTATAGGATAAATTAGGACCTGAATCCTTCACAGCTGGAGAGAAGGCAGGGCCCTCAGTCACAGACTCACTGCGTTGTTAATCCCAGGAAATGTCTGGTTTCCAGTGCTTTCTTGTGTTTTCTCGGTGTATCTCAGTCTAACGCTGCTTTAGCCAATTAATCATCAGCTACAAAAAATTATTTTTGTTAACATTTTTTTCTGGATCAATAGATTTTATACAAGAATCTTTCTGCTTGTTAATTGGGGGGCAGCTCCTTGAAACGGATTCTGCCTGTGATTCTACCTTAAATTCATCAGTAGATATTAAATAGGTCATTGGTGTAATAAGGGCCAAATTTGCTTCTCATAGATCACAGTGGCCAGTGCTCCTAGGGTCTAATTATCCCATATTTGGTCAATAAGCCATTAACATACAGCCATGGATGTTAATAACCATTTCATGAAAAAGTCCTGGTAATTTATGAGATCAACATTGGTTAGGAAAATTAATAAATATTTCATTCCATAAGATTTATCTGAGGATGTTTCAGTCCGAGGGAGGAAGCCCTGGGCTGAGGAAAGGGGGCCTGAGCTCAGATAAAGGAGGGAGATAGAGGAGGAAAGCCCAAATGCCAGGCCCATGGTAGCTGGGTTTAACTTGGGCTAATAAAAATTTACTTCAAATCCTATCGCTAATAAATCCAGAGGGTGTATGAGGGAGTCCAGTAAAACCTGACTTAACATTATGTTAGTGCTATTAACAATATTTATATAGATGTCACTTCACAGGAGGGTTAAAGCTGGTGAATTATGGGCCAGGCACCGTGAGTCGCATCATGGCGCTGCCATGTCTGTACGTGGTCAGGTACCATCGTCTGCGCCTTTAGGTAACAAGGGTTTAAAATAACAAGGAGGATGAACGTGGCAGGCCCAGGATTTCCAATGAGGTCTGGCCTTCCCATCTCAGTAGGCACTGCCTTGAAGTTTAATAATCTTCATCATAGGATTTAATTTACAGTGTTTACCAATCTATTCTTCAGCTGATAGTGAATCTGTTATATTTTATTAGGTATACAGCAGTTATAATAATGTGACATATTTTTTCCAGCTATAGTCTTTAGCAGCAATCAAGTTTTCCATGCGTCTGTATTCAAAATACTTTTGATGGCTTGCAAACCTAGTGCAAGCTTGAATTCTACCTTGCAGTTGCTTTTAAAATGTCAACTATTTTTACCTGTAGACTGCTCTTAAACCCTGTTTTCACCTGTCTGTGCCAAGAGCAGCGGGATGGGCAGAGCCATGGTGTTGCGGCTGTGATGGTGCAGGACCAGCACAGTGCTTTGCTGGGGGCTTTGCTGGAGGCTCGCCTTGACCTGCTGCTGCCTCCCAGCCAGGGGTGATATTGGTGATGTGTTACAGTGTTAAGTCTTGACTCAATACTGCGCTTACGCAAGCACTTAAAATAAAACAAAACAAACCCCAGGTTTTTAATGCTTTGCTGAATCGTGCCCTTAATTACTTTTGCAGCAATTGCACCTCACCTAGGTGTTGTGATCTTCAGACTCTCACTTGTCAGAGTGCTATGTTCTTACCAGTAAGACTGAACTAGATTATTTCCTGCAAAAAGAGAAAAAGGAGGGAGGATTTGGAGATTAAACTCTAGCTTGTGTGGTTGTGGAGCTGTGCAGAGCGATGCTTGGGGGATGTTGAGGGCTTCCTGTACCCCAACCTGGAGAGCAGCACTGGGTCTGTGTGTGGGTCAGGTTGGCCATGCACCTGTCCATCCTTGGTGGCCGTGGGCTGGTGGCATCCATGGTGAGCTGCTCTGGGGCCAGCACCCTGGGCTGCAGTATTTGGAGTAATCCCAAATTGGATTCAGTGAGATGCTTCCCTGGATTTGCTGTCTGGCTTGAAAGCCCACACGAGGGGAGCTGGTGGAGGAGGAACTGGCACAAGGCGGGGGCACTGAGCTGGGGGCTCCAGTCTCAGCCTTGTGTCTGCAGGTCCTGCTGGAGCCTGTGCTGGGGATGCTGCAGACACTTGTAGGCTATTGATGCTATTGTTAATCCATGGTGAATGATTGCCCCATTCCGTCCTGCTGCCTCTCTCTGATTAGACTTGTAAATGAAAAACCATAAAAGTCAAAAATGAGGAAAGAGAGGACAGCATGAGAGAAGGCACTTATCCCCCTGACGAGTGCCTGAGCACTGTGTGCACCCCCAAAGCTGGGGGCTCCGTGTGAGAACACTGCACTGGGGGCTACAGCTCTCCTGGCCCAAGCAAGCATCGGCGCTGGTGACACCCCCTGCTCCCCTGACTCTGATGATGGGGCCAAACAGCAGTGGGGAGAGGGTGAGCAGCAGCTTCTGCTCTTGCTGGTGTTTGTGAGGTCCCTCTGATCAAGGTTTGGGTCTTTACTTGCTGATTAAGTTTCCCCACCAGGTTTTTCCATCCGCTCCTTGGCCTTTGTGCCCTCCATGACACGATGTCTATTGCCCCTGCCAAGAGTCTCTTCAGTACATTAGCTTAGCTATGGGTAAACTCAGACATCAGGGGAAAAAAAACCCCTGACAGTTAATAGAGCCCTGTAGGTCCCTGACCCTGGGGATAAGCATACAGTAGCTGGCAAAAAAATACATTCCAGCGTCTTGGGGAAAAGGTCAGAGTGGCAAGAGAAAATAGGCTGTTCGTGTTTTGTGGAATATTTATCAGGGCTTCGGGCTCCAGAGCTGAGCAGGGGGTGAGGGTCTGTAACCAGTGCTCAGACAGGGCCTCCCAAACGCGGCAGCACAGAGGTCTCTGCGGCAAATTGCCAGCAGTCAGAGGGCTGCACGCCATTTGCATAATCTGCAAGATCTAATTGTGTCTTTGGGCTTTTAATGAAATGGGATTGGTTTTATTTCAGTGGCTGGCTCACAATAAAGGATTTGGCGTTCACAAAATTGGGATGGATTGTGTGCGCTATCGCTCCCAGCCCAGGCACCCTGTGTGCCTCCTGCCCGCATCCGCAGGGACCACGGCTCCAGGAGCACTGGGAAGGAGCCAGGATCCGTTGCTGGCTGCACGTGGCAGGGGATGCTGCGATGTGAGGATGTGCCTTTGTCAGCATAAAAAAGGCATAGTGTATTTGTGCTTCTAGGTTGGGCTTTTCCAAAGTAAGTGGAGAGTAGAAAAAAGGGAGGAAAGTAAATGGGGGGAAAAAAGATCAAGAGCTGTAAGAATAAAGAAGGAAGGATGTCAAAGGAGCAGCCATCCCGTAGCTCCCCTTTGCTTGAGTTTTACTGAGGCTCCCAGGGAGCCCAGGCTATTCTGATCCGAGCCCAGCAGCACCATGGTGGGGTGTGGGGTTCCAAGTACCCACCCACACTCTGGGCTCACTCCAAGTGCTTGGGCAGTGAGGGCTGGGAGAGAGCACACTGGAGCAGGACTAGAGCACGGCTGGCATTGCTTGGGCTGTGCAGCATAGAGCCATAATACAATATTAATGATCAGCCTTGAGAGATGTGTAACCCTCTTCCCTGCGCTGTGCGATGCTACCTCTCCTCCTGCAGCCTGGCTGTGGCTCTGCAAACCTTTGTTCCCCCCCAGCTCAGTGCCCAGGTGTGGGCAGGGGATGCTGTCCCCAGCTGTCCCCACATCTCCTCGCCTCCCACCCGCTGCCTCAGCCCCTCAAATTTAGATCTCCCTGCTGGGAGAGCAGTGCAGAGCTGCTGCACAAGCAGCTTGGCCAAAAAAATCAATAATCTTTTCAATAAAGCATTTTATCCCTTATATATATTGTCTCTCATAAAGATTTTACACGGACAAAAAGTTCAGAAGTTGGTGTAAAAAATGTTGAGAAAAAGGTGAAGATACGTAAGTAAATTACAAACTTGAGGCTGTTTGCAGTACCTGGGGAAAGTGGGAGTTATATTGATGAGTTTTTATTGATTTACCATCATTCCCAGTGTGGACATTTTCTGGTCTATTATACCACAGTCACGGCATATTCCCATCGCAGCACTAAAGAGGAAATATGGACAGCCTGACCTTGGCAATATGGAGATAATGAAATACCCTTAATGATCCTTCCAAAAGATTTTACAAGCTAACTTCAGATTGTATCTACTCTCTGCTATGCTAATTTTTAAGACGACTTGTCAGCAATGCTGGGGTTTTTCAGCTTGAATCTGAACCACTGGCATTTTGGGGTTAAATAGGTCAGAAACAGGTGACGCCTTTACCTGATAGACACAAGTTGCTGCGAGAGTGTCTGGCGTTTCCAGGAGGATTTGGGGTGATTTGTCCCCTTCCAGGGGATGGCGCTTTGCTCTGGTGCCTGCCCCTGGCTATGTCGGGCAGTGCTGGGGTTGGCTCGCAGCACAGCGGCACTGGCCATACTGGCCATGGCACTGGCCATACTGGTCATTGCACTAGTTGTACTGGCCATGGCACCGCTGCCTTGGCCGTGGGCGCAGCTGCAGCCCCGGGGAGAAGTAGTGAGCACCGGGAAGAGTTGTGGCACTTCAGGGTGACTTTGGGGACAGCTCAAGGAGATTTACCATATATATACCTTCCTGGAATTGTACTGAGCAGGGACATAAATAGTAGGTTTCAGTGCTCTGCTTTCTCCCTCTCCCCTCCCCAGCCCAGCTGGCAACACAATTACCAGCCCCAAAGTATTATTTTCTTAATAAAAATGTTACGTGTAAAGCAAAGCCACAAATGAGTAACAAACCCATGCAGATTTCAATCACTCCCTTCTTTATTCCCCAGCGAGATTGCTAATGACCTTCACACAAACCTCCACCAAATCTTTTTTAAAGGCAAATATTAATTTCCTAGCATGAAAAAAGGAAATAAAAAAGCCTATTTTTCATGGGAACCGTGCAGAAAGAAAGATATATTTTCCTTCAAAATGCGGGGAGGATTTTTACATTTTGTCACTTGCTTTGCATAGGCTTGGTACCACCATTTGTTCACCTCTGAATGTAATCTCTCCTCATAAAGCTTTGCTTTAAATTCCTCGGCTACCTGTTAGGCTCTGATAGCTCTTTAGCTGCACCTGCGTTGAAGACTCCGTGCTCCTGACTCACTGGGAAGAGACTGGGAGCGACTCCTTAAATTTTAACAGTTGAACCATTCATTTTTTAAAAGAATGCACTGAAGCAATGTAACGTTTTACAGGCAAGTCTCCAAAAGTCATTTATAATACAAAAACCCTTTGTGGGAAGTTGTGTTGTGCTGTGCTGCCACATCCGTGGTTGTGTGTTTTCCCGTGCCAGCCAGCACTGAAGGTTCAGGATGGGCAGTGAAGTGACATGGGGACACGCACACATGTGCACACGTATGGATCTGAGCACAACTCACACAGCTACAGCATCGGCAGCGCAGGAACAGGGAAGAGCTGTTTCCAGAGTGGGAAAAACCTTGCATGGTGTTTGCTGGCCTGCCTTAAGCACCGAGTTTTGGTGGTTTAGGGAATTGCAGAGTTTCTAGGTTTGTGTGTTCTGGGACGGATTTGGACCTGGCCCTTTGGTCACCACTCGTTCCTGCAAACCTGAGGGTTTGTGTCTGTGACCATCAGTCAGAGCTGACAGTGCATGTGGTGAGAAGCACAGCCAGCCTGGAGCACAGCACCGAGCGTCACTGAGATGGGGGCACCCAAACCAGCCTGTGCAAAATGACATTTCTGGGGATTCCTCAGCCAGAGCAGTGGCACAGATGCAGCTTCTGCCCTTGTCTACATCTTCAGTGATATTTGTTAGCGTTGGCTTCATTGCTGAAGGACTGGTTTGCAGGGTATTTTCTGGAGGTTGTTTCCTGGGGTTTTATTCTGTATGCCTTGTAAACCTTTCTCAGCACAGCCCACTTCAGAGCATGGAAAAATTTGGTAAGAACCAACCTGAAACAAACCCCTGAGCCGTGCCTGCCCGTTGGCTCTGTTGGGGCTTTGGCATTTGCTTGTCACTGCGTTGGTGTCCCTACCACCAACGCCATCCACATGTGATGTGGCACCCTGCCGTGTCTCACCAGCACTGCGAGGCTTTCGGCTCCCCCCTCCCCAAGACCCTGTTGAGGGGCAGAGCCCCCCAGGCTCCCCCTTTGTTGCTTGTCCTCAGCCAGTGCTGCACAAAATAAGCAACAGTTAGCCTGCACTTATTTGGGAGGAAAACAGTTAATGTGGTAACAATAGCACTAAATCAGGCACAGAACTTCAAGTACAAGTCACAGCAAGAAGTTGTTAATACCTTTATTATGGGATAAAATCTATTCATGATATTAAAGACATCACATTTCTGCCCTGGTGTCACATTTTAGATGTAGCGTAGATAAATGATATATCACTGTAAGAGATCTACAAAAACCATTAGTAACCATGACATTTTGACGTCAGATTTTAAAAAATTCCTAAGTAATCTTTTTGATTTATGAAATGGTGTCCAGGTTCATCGAGACTGATCTCAGATTTATCACAGCCTGGTTAGAATTATTAATGATTTTCAATTTGTAAATCCAATGCCAGCATGTCCAAGTGCTCTCAGCAAAATCACAGAGAGCTGACAGGGAGATTTTGCTCAATCCATAGTTTTCAGCCATTAGGAGGTTTTCCTGGTTAACTCCCTGCGGCCCGGTGGGCACAGCGCACAAAGGCATTGTTCTGCCGCGCACAAAGGAGCCGCAGCCCGGGCACCGCCGCATGAATCACGGCCCCAGTGGCCATGAAACGCGGCGTCAACAGGGATGGATGGTCTGACTTTTACAGGCTCCCTCTGAAGACCCTTAAAGACTTAAATTATAATGAGAAGAAAAGCTGATCTAAGCCAAACCAGACGGGCCCGGGTAGTTTTTCTCTCCCATCCATCAGGAGAGCAGATAAAGGAGGAGGCACGGGCAGGCCCAGGGCCCTCAGCATCCCTTAGGAATGGCTCTGGAGAGGGAGCACACCTGGGGTCAACAGCTGCAAACTCCAAAGCCCACGCAGAATATTTATTTCCTAATTTATAGGATAATTATCCCACCCCTACAGGAAGGGATTAGAGGGAGACTCGGGTACTCATGTTTTCTTTATGGTAGCAGGCTGGCTGTTCCCCTGGAGCGGGGTGAGGGGGTCTGTACCCCTGTACCTGCCCTTTGGCTGTGGAGCAGGCTGGCTGTTCCCCTGGAGCGGGGTGAGGGGGTCTGTACCCCTGTACCTGCCCTTTCTTTGGCTGTGGATGCTGTGGGTGTCACCCACCGGCTTCTCTGGGACAAAAGTTGCCTTTTATTTTTCTTTTTTAAGATGGTTAAATGAAAACTGCCATGATTCATCTTTAGGCTGCATACAGCTAGATTATTATTTACTTCAAAAAATTATATCTGCAGTGTGCCTAAGATACTGAATTTTCATGACTTTGTGTTGGGCAGCTCCTGATGGCCGAGGAGCAGGAGGTGCTAGGGCTCCTGCAGGCCCCGAGCAGATTTGAGCTCCACGCCGTGCCGCAGGGGGACCGGGAAGACGACATTTCAGGTAGGATGAAATTCCAGTGGTGCCCAGGCTGGGGCTGCTGTGGCCGCAGGTACCTCAAAGAGCACTTGGGTGCTGGAGAGAGTCAATGTCAGGGTATTTTCTCAAGTTCTCCACCTTAATTGGGCAGGTAAAACTATAATTAGGGATCTTAGCTGGGGGATTTTTCTAATCCATCATATCTGCTCCATTATTCAACTCTATCAAATCCACGCATGCAAGGAGCAGCAGGACATTCTTCACAGCACTGTCAATATTAACATCTTTCCAATTACAGAGCATTATAATGGCAATCTAATGAGGAACTGTGACATGCTGGCTGCAACTCCTAACTTTTGATTAAAGCCTTCTTCAAGATGCTTCTCTTTAATTTATGGCATTGCCTGTCCAGGCACGGGTGGAGAATTGCCGAGACTGGGAGCCTCTAGCTCTGGGCACCCTGCAGCCTTGGCTCTGCCCGCCACACGGCAGTGACTGCCATTTCCATCCACCCTGGCTCTGCCACCGCCTTCCATTTCATCTGTTTGTGTCCTCACAGCCTCAACACCACGAGGTGAGTTTCCAAACTGATGAAGATACCCTACTTCTCCTGCACCTGATCTCCCAGACCAGACACGCCTCCACACGAGGACCGCGACACTTGAAGCCTATCTGATGGGCACAGGCTGGAGCGGCTGGGCGCCTCGCACGCTGTCCGTGTTTTCTCCTTTCGGCACAAGGCAGTGCTCTCCTGCATCCAATCGTGCTCTCCCATCACCATTGCTGCTCTCGCCAGCTCAGCACTGCAGTGTGAAGGGCATCCCTGCAATCGTAGCATCACAGAGCCGTTGGGTTGGGAAAGACCTTTGAGATCATCAAGTCCAACCATAACCTGTCCAGTACCAAAAGTCCTTTGTGCAGGTCTATAACTGAAGCCCCATGTGCAGTTTAGCAGCATGATACGCCGTGTCGTAACCGCTGAGTGCTTAAGGGAAGAGCCAGTGGCACAGCTACACCCCAGGAGGTTTCCCAGCACCACGGGTCCAGCCCCTCCATGGCTTTGTTCCCTGATGGCTGCTTGGGCTCCCTGCAGATGACAAGGGGGGAGCGTGAGCTGTGGATGCTGTGGTGGAAAAGGGGGTTTATTAAAATATTCTTCTGACAGGTTCATTTTCTGAATTCCCCTGGATTATTTCCAGCATTCCGGTTCCATCAGAAAAAGCTCTTTTCAGGGGATGGGGAGAGGCTGTGAGTCATTTCTTCCCTTTTCTTCTCATTTAGATGGGAAAGGTTAATCCTCTGAAAGTCTGAAATAGCCCCAGCTAACTGTGAGTGTGCTGGGTCGCTGTGCAAAAGGGGAAGTGCTTGGCCAAAGCAGTGCCTCGAGAAACTGTGATCCTGCAGAAGTCCTAGCAGCAGGGGAGTTGATTGTCACAGCTGTGGCCACTGTTGCTGTTGTGTTGGGTGCTGCACGCGGGGCTGTAGGGACCCCCCTCCTCTTGCAGGGGTGCTGCAGGGTGCCCACCCCAGCTGCCCCACTAACGAGATGGAACCGGCGTCTCCTTCCGGACCAAACGTGATTCCAAGTGAAAACTCCAGTGACAACAGGCGTGCATGGTAATAACCCAGCGAGGAGACATTGGCTCTCAAGACAGCTCCAGACTCCAGATTAAATGAAATTTTGACAGAGAAAAATATGTATTGGCAACATTTCTTGATCCACAATTCAAAGAGAAAATTGAAACCATATTTCCGTAAGAATCAGACGCTGGAAAGAAGTTCTTAATAAACAAAAACAGACAGGTCATGTAATTCACTCTCTTTTCCTCTTTTTCATTTGTTGGCCAGGAACTATTAGGAGTCAAGGGAAGAAGGTTTTTAACTGAAAATCTGTACTTGAACTTGACAAACAAAACAACTTGGAAGGAAGTTTCCCAGCTGCAAGTCAGAATATTTATGTCTGGAGATGTAAGGAACGTTTCAAAACATTAAACAATTTGCCAAGAAAAAGCTGCTGGTTTGGGGCTGTGATCGTCTGGCTTGCAGACTCTGCTCCACCTGGCTTAGAAAAAACAACGGCTGCAAAATCCAGAGGTGGAGAGGATAGATGTGGGCTTCTCTTCATGTTTGTTTAGGGACAAATTAAATGTCACCCACTGGAAGAGAGTCAGCAAATGTATTTGCATGGGGTGACTCAGGTGTGTAGGGATAATTCCACTCAAGAGCGCCTGTCCTAAGCTCAGTATTTTTTTCCCTGGATTTTCTGCTCTCGTCATTCCCAGGATGCTGGGCTGTGGCCATACCTTGGTTTAAATCACTCAACGCACCTGAGCTCAGACTGAAGAGTATGGACATGGCCATGCACCAACACCAAGCACCGGTGCTGGGGACGGGCACGTTTGGAACACTAGGCTGGTGGGAGGGCACCGCGTGTCCCAGCACTTGAGGGCAGCAGCATCTTCCAGGGCAGTGTCACCTCCTGGCCCATGTGTCCCTGTCCTGACCCAGAGGCGTGGGACATCTGCGCAGCATCCAGGGAAGGGGACCGTGACATCTGCCACGGAGAGCGAGATCTCCTGGCCAAAGAGAACACAGTGGCAAAACTCAAAACTTTGAGTGAAGGTTTTCCACTGCTGTTTGTTTTGTTGCATGACTCACGTAAAGCTAAAAATCATTGGCAATGTCCTCAGCAGAGCTGCCAAGTGGGGAGAGGCAGCAGCTACTGCAGCGCTTGCCTCCGGGCTTGTGCCCAGCTCCGACCCCCCAGAACGGGGACGGCACTGCGCTCTGCTGGGAAGCAATGCCCTGTGGAGCAGCCCAGCACTTGCTTTTGCATTATGTTTTCGATGAAAAGGGCCTTTTCCAAAATGAAGATTTTTTCTCAGGAAAACAGATCATTTTGTTTCAAATTTTGTGGATCTAGGTCTAGAGTTTGGCATTGCATTTTCTTTTTTTTGGTCCTGTTTGCAAAGTCTCCTCCTACCCCGTAAGTGAGAACTGCAGAAAGAAGCATGGCAACAGGCTAAATAAACCCGGTTTGTGGAAATCTTTGTTTCATTTTCCCAGCTCCTGGACCGCCAGGAGCAGAGCAGGGAAGAACCACTCCCAGGGCCGATGTGTGGGACTCCCACTCCAAGACCCCCTGCCCCCGGCTGTACGCCTGGCAGGGACCAGGCCATGCTGGGGGTGGTGCGGCAGAGCCGGCGGCTGGGCCCTCCCGCGCCTGAGAGTGACATGAATTAGTGTGTGACAGTGACAGAAAATGGAAAAGAATGGCCCCGCAAATGCAGTTACAAGAGAAAGGCAAATTGATTTAGTGGACATATGAGTATTTTTGAGAGGGAAAGCAAGAGAGCTGCCTGACATATTCCAAGATACCCTGCGATTGCTTCTCTTAAGGAGATGTCATTCAGATTTTCCTGAACTAGCCCTTAAATTACAGTTCTATAAATAGAGAGGACACGGGCAGTATTTACAGTGTGAGCATCAGGTGAAAAACTACAGCTTCTGCAGCGGCTGCTCGTCTCACCTTGGATCTGCCCTGCTGGAGGTTAACTCTTATTTCCATGTTAATGCCGGCTCAATCCCAATGACTGCCATTTGTCAAATTAACATTCATTTCAACAACCCAAAAGTGAGAGCTTTTAAACATTAATTCACAACTATGAGCTCTTCTCAGCACATTATTATGTTACTGTGATGAAACAAACTGCCTATGGAAAGATATAGATCCTCCCGCAAATGTTGGCATTGCGGATGGAAGAGGGAACCCATTATGGAGGCAGAGCTCCCGTGGGCTCTCGTGGCGAGGACCACAGCGCCGATGCTGCTGGAGCTGGAAATAAGAGGAGCTGGCAGAGCTGCTGCCCGGTGGGCGATGCTGAAGTGGGGCATCCCTGGGTTCCCTCCCAGGTCTCTGTGAAGCCCCCACCCCGGCTGGCAACGTGGGCTTGCCTCGCTGCGTGGCATTGCTGGGAAGCATTTGCTGAGCACCCGTCCTGCCACCGCGCTGGCACGAGTACTGCCAAGGCACGGGATTGGCATCTGAAATGTCCACACCGGGGCTGGTTTGAGTCTGCAGTTGTCCCGGCTCTCACAATGGCTGATCACCACACTGTCCACAATTAATAAGATGAATTAGGGGAAGGGCACTCCCACAACAATAGCTGCCCTGGGACCCCCTCACTGGTCCTCACAGCCTGGCTGCTGCCCAGCTGCTGCCTGGCTTCCGGGTGGAGCCATGACGATCCAAAAACTGCCACATCTGTGCCCGTGCAGAGCCACCCGCGCTCCCTGCAGCCCCAGTGCTGTGTGTGGCGCTGGGCAGAGCTCCATCCACTCCATCACCCCCTGCGCATCCGTCACTGCGTGGTCGACACCGTTCCTGGGGGCTGGCGCTGCCCTCTCCCACCAGCACACCCAAACCCTCTCCCATCCTGTTTTCCAGAGCCCAATTTTAGTTTCAATGGAGTTCAGTATGGAGCTGAACCGATGTGGCCCTTTCTCAGCCCCTGGCAGTGCTTGTCAGTGCTGGGGCAGGACAGGGTTTCACTGGGACAGGGGTGCCCATCTCACATCTGGTCTCCCGATTTTCCCGAGGGTCTCTCTCCCCACATAAGCCAGGGCAGACACCCATAGCTGAACTGCACCCAGCCTGAGCCGCGGCTCCTGCCCGAGCATGGTGTAATTCAATCAAGATGTTCTGCTGACACGATAAACCGGGAGAGCGCTCACAGCCGCCTGTGTAAATGCCAGCAAAGCCCCGAGCCTGAATTACAGCTGCGCTGTTGCGCCAGACACCGTCGTGGCTTAAACACGGGGGAACAAAGTCCTCTTTGTTAAACTAATTATTTTAATACATATAATGAAAGGACAGAAGGGACCTGTTAAATATATACCGTTTCAGGCCTGTTCTTTGTAGGACTTTTTTTTTGCCTGTTGTTGATATAAGCTGTTATGTGCAGCAGTTAAATCTGCCTGTAAAAGGGAAAGGTTGGACGTGTCCATGACATATTTCAGGGGGACCGGGCAGCGCCCGCTCCAGGGCCCAGTAATGGCGTGCGCACTCTCTCACCTCTGCAGCGCTGGTTTTAATCCAGGAGCCAGTACCACCTGGAGGGCATTTGGTGCCATCCCTGTCACAAGTTGGGCCGTTCTCAGTCTCCAGGCTGCCGTGGTGCCTGGTCACCCCGCAGAGGGGCTGGGGAGGGCAGGGGCAGGGGCAGGGGCCATAGCTCCCCTGCCACTTCGGGAGCCCTCAGAGACAGATGACACCAGGTGCCACCCTGCTGCATCCCGCAGGGGATAGGAGAGCTCACAACGCCCCGAAAATCAGTGAGACTACCTGTACTGGAGGAAGAGGGGTGGTAGTGGGGCAGGAGCGCTGGCAAACACCAGTGTCCCTGTCCCGCTGCGGCTCCTGGGGACGGGAGTGGGGAGTCCCCCCATATCCCAGTGGTGCAGGCCGGACATGGGAGCTCATCGCCAAGGAGAGTTTGGAGAACCTGTTGCCGTGGAAACAGCTGTGTTTGCCACGGGGAAGAGCACGCATGGTGCTCAGGCACGGCCGCACCGCTGAGGGCATTATCGGCTGGAGGGGACACAGCACCAGTGCCCGGCTGCAACACAAGAGAACATGTGAGAACACAGAAGAACTTATGAGAACATGGAGAACACAGGACAACATGGGACAACATGGGTGCATCCATCCAGCCTGGCGCAGCGGCACTCGTGGGGCTCAGGCAGAGGTTGCGCTGCTGCAGTCCAGAGTTGTGGATGTGCAGGAAAGTCATGACAGTGCCCAAGGGCGCCAGGACGGTGTCACAGCCCACCTGGCAGTGCAGAATGGGGACCCCAACAGCTGAGACCCTCGGCTCCAAGCTTGGGTCCCTTCTGAAGTCTGCCATTGTTAAAAGCCACAGCTTGTGGAGCAGCCACCTCACCTGGCCACGCAGACACAGGGCCATCACCACAGGCTCCTGGCCACCAAGAACCCAAACACGTGCCCCTGGCAGCGGTGGCCCTGGTGACATTCCTGGTGGTGACACCTCCTGATGGTGACCCTCTCCATGGAGCCTCATGGCCAGTGCCTGCCCCTGCCAGGGCTGCCAGTGCCATCTGTGCTGCAGAGCAAGGGGAGCCCCAGCCCCATCCCAGCCCCTGCAGGGAAACGGCTGCGTTTCACCCCAAAAGGTCCAGAGCTTCAGCAGCCCCTGCTCAGGGGGCCCCGAGGAGCCACTTAGATTCTGGAGATCTCAGCAGAAACTTTGGGGAGAACTGAAATATGCAGCAGGCACTGATTTTCCACCTGGGTGCATTGCCATTAGCCCTGGCCATTAATTAGAATAATGCTAATTGTTATGGTAACAATGATTATATACACTACTTCATATTTACTGAGATTGGAAATATTTAAAGAAAACCCTTGCATAAGCCATATGCTTTTATCAAAGCCAGTAACATCTTAGATAACATTTTTAAATGCCAAATTTTCCATGAAAACTTATATTTATATCAGCAAAATTAAATTTCAGCTTAAGCTTCTTATTATAAATAAAAGAAAATAAGTCAATAAAACAATAAATATCTAACTGAATGAAGCAGAAATTATATCCAATTATATTTTCTTTAAAACCCAATTTATCTGCCAATATTTTCTTTAAATGCTCATGTTACTTTTTCACTTACTAACAATAAATGCCTGGATGCCTTTCAAAGTGGTGCCTTTTCTATTATTTCATTTCCTGGAGTCCTCGGCTTGAAAGGACATTAATAGCACACTATAAATAAAAAAAAAATTTAAAAGTTACTTAAGGATTTACAGCTGAGGATTTCTATGGAAACAAACCATGGAGTGGAGTTTGCATCAGCGTGGGGGTGGTGGCTGGAAACAAAGAGCACGCACTGGAAATAGAAAAGTTCAGCTGCACATGGCAACGCCAGGGCCTCTGACCTGCACCTGGGCGCTGCGTCCCGGGGTCAGCCCCTGCCTGTGCCCACAGTGAGAGTCACAGTAAAGCCATGGGGACGGTCCCATGCACTGGGACACCGTGGGACACCGTGGGACACCAGGCATCTCCCTGGCCCCACTGCCCAGGTTCTGCACTCGGCCGTGCTCTGAGCATCAACCGGCACCGAGGAACAGCCCCGCCACCAGCCCTCGCAGATGGGAAGCGGATTTCCAAGTGAGAGGGACCAAAACGACTTGCATAATGTAGGAAACAATTCAACAATCAAAAAATCTTTCACCACTTAATAGGATTTTATAAATTGAATTATCTCTTTAAGCGCTGACAGTCCAAGCCTATCAATCAATTAGGGGATGCCAGGCTCGAGCCTACAGACCTGCTGGGTCGGAGTGAGCCACTGCTGGTGCTGCTGGGGGCACCTTGCTCTTTTAACACCCCTACACCAGAGCTTGTACAGAAACACCTTATCCAGCCTTAATTCTTTGTTGTAAATGTGTTTTGCAGCCAAAATGTCCTTTCATTCCTTCGTAAGTGTATTTGTAACAGTGGGGCATGGCCACACAGGCCAGGCCAAGGGGGCTAGGTCCGGTGCTCCCATTTCTGGGCCTGACAGACCCCCGGGTGGGCAGAGGCCCTGGGTGACCCCTTGGTGCAAGTACAGCCTTTTTGGTAACTTTCGTCGCGGTTTCTGCAATTTGCCTCTCACACTAAGTGTGTATTAATGCAGCGGGTGCAGCCAGCGTTATTGATGGCATGTAGGCCCAGGTGTTCACAGCCGAAAGGTTAGTTTATTAATCCGCTGGGAGACCTTATGGAAAACAAATTCAGGTAAACAACATATTTTTCTTGACTGCTTTTCAAGATTTAAGGCGGGGATCCTGTTCTCTGAGTCTCTTTGACACATTTCCATTGCGCTCTGTTATTACATTCTTCAAAAAAAGAAAGCGATTGCCTCTCGTGCCACATTCTGAGGAGAGAGGGACCTAATTGAATCTGCTGCCCGTGCTAGACGGCATCTCCTTCCCTGTTATGGATGGTCCTGCGAGTTACTAAAACACACAGCTGGGTCTCTTGGAAAGACATTTTTCTGCCCAGGGCCTGCAGGGCCGTTGCTGTATCCCTGCCTCTCTGCAACCTGTGCCCGCCATCCCCGTCCTCTCCAGTTCTGCACCCGCAGAGCCCAGCCCTCCCCATTCTGCATTGTTTCTTCTGCGCCAGGAGTGGGCTTTATTGTGGCTTTGTCCACTGAGCCGTGGTAGGGAGAAAATGTGTTTCCAGGTGAACCCTCCCAGCTCCGCAGACAGCCGGGCTTGGCAGAGCAGAGCCACTGCTGCGGAGCTGCCGGGAGGGCCCGGCTCACGCATGGCAGCCTCAGGCCTGGCAGGGCGCGGTGGTGGCCAATTTGGGTAGGAACCAGGCCATGGGCACGACACGTGACTGCTCAGCCCCGCTGCCCTTCTCATTTAATAACCTCTGAGCATGGTGCTCGGGAGAGAGACATCCCTGTGCCCCGTGTGTGACCAGTGGAACTTGATTAAGCACTGAACTTTAATTAATTGACTGGCTTGGAGTAATAAGGTTTGCCGATTCACTTTGCCCGACGAAGAAGTGCATAGTTAATTTACATTAACTGTCAGGTGTGAGGGCTGCTGTGGTGCAAATGGCCGCACTCCCCCAACCCACCATGGACTAGGCGAGGTGCAGGGCATAGGGGATTCCAGCCCTACCACAGCCCCAGTGCCCCCTCCACATGGCCTGGACCCTCACAAAACCAGCATGCGGTGCTGGAGCACCCAGTGACCCACACAGCCAAGCCAACCAGGAGCTGCCTCTGCGCTGCCGGATCCTTGGGGACACCCCCGCACCCCTCAGGCCCGGTGCTGCCGCGGGACGGTGTTTGCCATCAGCCACACACAATACCCCACTCCTGGCATTCCCTGCCAGCGGCTGGGCAAGCTCTCCAAATGTCAGCTCTCCATCCAGTTCAATTATCCCCCCTACACCCGAACCATTAAAGGTTTGAAGGTGAATCCCCCTGCCCGGCACAGGCCATGGTGGCAGTGAGGAGAGGCTGATGTGGGAAACGCTGCCTGGCTGCCGCGAAGGACAAGGGACCTGAGCACATGGCCCTGCGTGCGCCTCCAGCACAGCACCGCTGCTGCTGCTCTTTACATTGATTGGCACTTTCTATTTGAGGAAAAATGAGTTCTTAAAATTGAAATAGTGGTTATTGTTATGGTAATACAGCGAGGCTGCGGCAGGAGAGATTTTAAGATACAACAAAGGTTGGTTCAAATCAAGCAGCTGATGGGTGAGTCGGTACCAAGTGCTCAGGACTAATGAGTTCAGGTGTCTGCACATCGGGGCTGGCCCCGTAATGCCACTGAATCAAGTGGTGGGCGCAGGTAATAACCACGGTAACACAGGGCCTCGCTGATCATTACTGCTTTATCACCTTTTGTATAAAGTATTTTCGGCCTCATTTAGGATGTCAGCCTCTATCAAACGTTTCCTTGCGTTCGGAGCGCGACGTGTCCCCGTGTCCCCATGGTGCCATATACCTGACACCACCCTGTCACCGAGGGGACGCGCTCGGGGTGCCCGGGAGCCCTTGCAGGGGTCATGGTGCCGGACAGAAGATTTATGAATAACGCAAACAAAAAAGTACCGAGCCACATTAGCGCGACGTCGTGACTGAATACCGGCATATGTTACTTCTTTCTCTTATCTTTACCTGAAATCAGTAATTTAGAGCCCATACCTTTATTTGGAAAATAATAGCACACACAATTATAAAAGTTTAATACACTCTCAGTAAAATGAAAAATGAGCGTTTATGATATTGTCTAACACTTTCAAATGTGTTTATTAATTCATGTTTTAAATCATAAGTTTCATTCTGCAGGAGAGCCATACACAGCAATAAGCAAGTTTTAAAATATTAATGAATAAACAGTATTTCTCTATTGAAATATAACATGCTTCTTTGAACAATGTACCACCAGTAATAAATCACAACCAGCAGAAAATTGCATTTCATATTTAATACAACTTGAACTCTGCCTTTTTATAAATGATATCTTTTTTGTTTAATTGGCGTCAGTTCAGATCTAGCAGATTGCTAATAAAATTCTGGATTTCCATATTTAATGACGCGTGCTCTTTATGCTGAATTTTACCACCAAAAAATGCAGCCTTTTATTGCCCTAATAGCGTTAATAGGTGCTCCTGTACCAGGGGCAGCCCCGTGTGCTCTCCCCAGCCTTGCCTGGGCTCCCCAGGGGTGAGGGAGCAGCAGCGGAGCCGTGCCAGTGCTGGGGGAGCCCAAAGGCAGCTGGGCCGGAGGCACTGGGGCCGAAGCCCCTATGCAGGGATGCTGGACCCTTGGGGCTGTGCTCTTCTGCTGGAAAAGGGCACCATCGGCAGCTTTCAGCAGGCAAGTGGCTGCATGGGCACCTCCGCACCGGTGGGGAACAGCACCACCAGAGCCACGTTGGCACCATGGCAAGGGGACCCCCAGCCACGGCCGGCATCTCCCTTCTTCCAGGCACCACCCCCAGAGAGCTGAGCATGTTGGGCTGACAGGAGGAGGAGGAGGAAGGCCCCTTCCCCACTGTCCCCAGGGGAAGCCACCACCTGCCCCAGGAAGTGTGGCTCACGTAGGCAGGGCATGACCGCGTATGCACCTACAG
>NW_010173455.1:35561-38450 GCF_000695765.1 Mesitornis unicolor | reverse complement strand
CCTACACGAGCACGCACGTCTGCACCACGCTAGGAGCTGCAGATAGGAGTGAAATTAATTGGTTTTAATTAATCTGCGTAAACTAGATCCTTAAATTTGTTGCCACATGAGGGTTTTGGCAGTCTCCAATAAATTAATCCTTTTTATGATATCAATGACAGGGCGATGATCAAATAGGCTTTGATACAGTTTTTGGGATTTATCACCTAGAAGCTCTCTGATATGCTTGAGCTGTCTCTTCCTGCTGCTGCTGCTGGAGGCAAGACCGAGGCTACGAACAGCACCACCGCGGGGGGATGGGGGAGTTGGCGACAAACAGGGGATGCCAGGGAAACTTTGAAGAAAAGTTCGACTTTGGGATCTGTTGGGAATGTCGAGTTTTCGTTGGGTAGGGTCGTGGGGGGGGATGCGGCGCTCCTGTAACAAGCCACAGCAATTAGCGTGCTCGCTAAGCACTCCAGCGGCCCAGGCCCGGCATGGAGCTGTCCCAGGTGTCCCCTCCCCACTGCGGAGCTGCTGCTCACAAAACCTTCTCCTGCTCCGTGCCACCGAGGGAAGGATAACTGGATGGGAATTCTAATCATATATTATATTACCGTGTCATATTAGACTAATAAAATCCTAATATGATACAGGAATGGGGAGCATATCATAACTCCTCTGTGGCTAATACAACGCATGCCATAAATCACTCCAGGGCTTATCCTTAACAATTGTATCAGTGCTCTCTGTGTCACGCTGATAACTCAGTCCCTCTCATCTAATGGTTCACTTTTCTTCACAGTCCATATGGCAGTGACATTAAAGCTAATGAAATAAAATAAAATTTGCCAATCTTTGAAGAATTCTATTCTTTAAAAAGATGTATTTTATTAACACAAACTGGAAACATCTTCAGTTACTCGGAGTTATTTTTATCACATTGGAAATACATGGCACAGACATTGGCATTAGCACCGCACAGCCACCTCGAGTGTGGTCTTTGCAAAGACCATTGCTACAGCACAGCACCGCAGCACTCGCCGAGCACGTCTAACGCCGAGGTCACATCTTCAGCAGAGCTTCTCCACTGACCAAGTCCCGTGGGGCAGGGTTTTTGCCCTTGTGCCCGTCACAGCCCCATGGTCACAGTGCGGCGATGAGGTGGTGGGTGCCTTCATCAGGATGGTGCCACACACGGGAGACAGCGATTCCTGGGACCCCCTGCAAGCCCCCTGGCTGCTCCCGCTGTGCTCCAGGGCTGGCGGAGCCAGGCACAGGGGGCTGTCGGGGTCTGCTCCTCTGTCACCGCAGCGCTGGTGGCACAGGGCTGCGGTCGCGGTGACACTCACATGCGCCAACAGCTCAAACCTGGGCATGGGGGATCAGGATAGCGCTGCTCCGAGGGGCTTCTCCTATGCCAGAGCAGGCACCAGCGCTGCAGCAGAGGTCCCACACGTTGGGGGTGCTGCGGCCCCGTCTGGGTTGTGTGGGCTGAGGGGGGGGTCCTTGCCCGAGTCACCATTCCTGCGTGAGGCTGTGCCGGCCCTGAAGGGTGTAGCAACCGTGTGAAACACACCACCACCACCACCACCGCGATGGTAACGCTGGTGCTCACGGTGAACCTCTGACGTGTGACCAAGCCTGAAGGACAAGATGTTGGTTATCTGCCGTGGAGCTGCGTGGCTGTTCTCCAGTGCAAGGAAAGGCCAAATTGCGGTGGTAATTCAAAGGGATCCAAAGCCTTAATGCTGTGAAGGAGCACACTAATGATGGCCAGCGGGCGCAGGGCACGCAACTGCGGCCCAAAGGTTGTTGATGGCCTTCCCATGAACCTCGGCAGCGCGTGACAGGTCCTTGCCTGTGGCCAGCAGAGATGTGATCAGGATGAGGGACGTCTGTGTGTTCATTACGCTGCCTACGCCTCGGCTGACACGCTTTACATTTAAAATACCATTTCCACTGAGCTGGAGCACGGACACCGAGTGCGTGGACCTGGGGAGCTCCGTTAGCAAATGCGAATCCTTCGGTGCTTTGTCCTCCACACACAGACGTCTTCGAAAGTCCACAGTGCCCATCTGCCCCCGCTCTCGTTAACCGGTAATGAAGGCTTGGCAATGCACGGCTAGTTATTTACTTATTTATTGAAGCGCACCACCTGTGGTGAAGCAACGTTCAATTCTCAAACCGATGGAGAAGTCGTGTCTGCTCCAAACCGAGAGCAGAGGCAGTGGCTGGAGCAGGAGGAGATGCGGAGGGCGAGGAGCGTGGTGAGAGTGAGAAAACGAAGGTATTTTACAAAATAAACTGGTACAAGAACTGTTGATAAGAAAAGCGGACCCACAAGCTAATTGAATCATGCAAATAATCATTTCGCCACCAAAACAGCACTTAAAGGCTGAGGGGAGGTGAGGAGCTCCCGAGCTTGGCCCCGCGTGGGCGGGCAGTGGCGAGCACCGGCCCTGCTCTGCCCAGTGCCACCAACCCGGGTAGGGAGCACTTGTATTTATCAAAGACCATTTGCTGCAAGTGATTAACGCTAATTTGATTTCCTGTGGGTCAATTTCCTTGAGATATGGTAAATAGGCTATTACCTGTTATTGACCCTTACTTTATTAAAAAGACTTAAAATTACCATTTATATATATACATCCCTCCAAAAAAGTTTTTTTAATAAAGAAAAATATTTTTATAATCGCATTATACTCGCTAGCCAAGGCTGTAGTTCCAAAGTTAACATTAAATAAAGAAGGTCATTAAGAGTGAATATGATGATGGTTTCTAAAGGCCTGACCCCGTCCTTCGTCTCCACGTGAATCCCGGGTGGAGGCAGAGGCAGGGGCCGGGGGCGGCTCCTGGCCCAGTATTCCCAGTCTGCTCCAGGCAGGAGGGCACCGCCAGCTCCTGGTG
>NW_010173455.1:20427-35530 GCF_000695765.1 Mesitornis unicolor | reverse complement strand
AGAGCCCAGCTCCCCAGTGCGCGCTGCCGGGGGCCGCCTCCTCACCTGGGTCAAGAAACTGCGTCACCGTTTGGTCATGAAAGCAAAAAGTTTATTCATGTTTGAAACTACATATAACTACCACGAGGAAGACTTTTCAATCCAGGGTGTAATCCAGTTAGAAAGTAACACGAAACGGTTTAATACATTAGAATCACTGCCACAAATTATTTTCATGACTCAATCAGTTTCAGAATCGCATACAATACAAAAGAGAGAAAGAAAGGGCCCCCTGTTACACAGAGGGGAATATACAGTACTGAATACTGAAGTCTGTATGCATTACAATTAGTTGTTGGTTTTTGTGTGGATTAGTAACAAGATGAAGAACATTCAAAATGCTTCTCAGTATTTACAACAGTTTCACTGTTCTGTGTTAAACCTAAACCCCCATGTTTCCACTTCCGCTGCTTTAAAAGTTGCCAACGCAACCCTGATTCTTTTAAAAGATTACAATGTACATTACATTTCATGGGGAAACAAAGAGTTAATTACAAGATGCAAAAAGATAAGAAAGAGACAAACTACAGCGTGAGTATCGTTCAGAGGTAGTAAGTGAGCACTCTAAGCTACAGAACATGTTGAAAGTCTATTGGTTCATATGAGTTCGCATGAGGTAATAAAGCTGTGTTTGATTGGTGAGATGTATAAATACTCTTTTGCTACACTATGTACAACACTCCACGTGACAGTGCTTTTCTCCTTTGCCGTTTCCTTGGTGGTTTGCTGCCAAGAGGAGGTAGCGGGTCCTGGCAGGCGGTGCAGCACCCAGCTCGTACTGTAAAACCCCGGCCTGGGCCTTCGCCGAGAGCAGCGGCGTCCCCTGCCACGACCTGCGGCCGGCGCTGAAACAGAGGAGACGCGGGGTCCGGGTACTTTTAGCAAGAAAAGATGCTCCTGGTTTCCAATCCAATTTGTAAGACAACAGATCACAACAAAAATGTGACAAATAAGGATTCTTAAACACAACCACTGTTAACCGAAGTAACCGAACAGCTCTTTTTATTCCAACTCTATAAGAGATATGAAAAGATTAAACACAATCAAAGTCTGCAACTCATTTCGCCTTTCCAAGGAAATATGCGCGACGTTAAATTTAGGTGAGGTGTTTCTTTGTGTCTGCTCTTGCTATTGAGGTTAAGCTCGTCCTGTACTTTTACCCTTAAGGCCAAGTAATTGGCAACTGTTAGACCAACATCATTAAAACTGCTGATAATAAATTATGATAAAATAGTTACAGGGCTATCAACAATGCTAAATCTTGGCCTAATTGGATAAAGTGCTTTTTCAACATTGTGTGTTTTAAGTATAAATACAAATGATTATGATACCTTTAAAAAACAGATTTACCAAGTTTTCTAATAAGACAAGGTTTTACAGTAAAGCTGTAGGTGGTTGGCTACAAAAAACTCTTTCCTTTTTCTCCTGCGACTCTGAATGCGCTAATCAAGGCATCTCAGCTCGGGGAAAAAGTGTTGCTAGGAGATTAGTTAGAGGTATCAGAGTGCACACTTCCCGGCCCTTCTGTAGGGGAAGTCACAGAAGATGGAGTAGTTGCGTCCTGCCAGCCTCCATTAGCCTGAAAAGGGAAAAACAATTCAATTGATACCATTACACTTATTAATTACACCGTACGCACAAAGTGCCAGGCCGGCAAGCACAGCGTTTGGGAGGAGATGCTCTGGGA
The DNA here is from genome assembly GCF_000695765.1 of Mesitornis unicolor. Lineage (NCBI taxonomy): Eukaryota > Metazoa > Chordata > Aves > Mesitornithiformes > Mesitornithidae > Mesitornis > Mesitornis unicolor. Next base: position 33,804 of record NW_010173455.1, on the reverse strand, counting down.
AGGAGATTTTCCTGCACTCTCTCTGGCTGCCGAATTCGCGAGGGGAAGCAGCAGGCGCCAGGGCAGGGATGTTGAACGCTCCCCTGTAACACCCAGCCTTCAGCGACCTGGGGACCCAGATGCCGTTTAGCCAGATGTTAGCTGCAATTAGGGACTTCTGCAAAGACCATCCGTGCTTTAATGAAGAACAGCCCTTTAGCCGACACTTCAGCGTTGTCCCCTGAGAAGGAGTCTGGGGCCGCGGCGTTTAACCCCCTCGCCTCCCCACAGCGAACAGCAGAGCTGCTCCACCCTGGCCCCCCGCAAACGCGATCCGGGGCGCGTAGATGCAGGGCTGCGAGGCGGAAAGGGGCTACTCGGGTCGTTTTCCAATTATCTCTAAACACAGCCCCTGTTCCGGACACCGCTCCGTGTCTCCGCACGCCGCCGGCCCTCGCCGCGTCAGCCCTGCGTCGGCAAGAGCAGCGCTCGGGAACAAATTTGCCTTATGTCTCGGCCGATGGAGGCAATTGCTGGAATCAACGTCTGATCACATTTCTGCTGTGGCAGACAGCTTGTCGCTACATATTTTGATGTCAGTCACGAAGAGGGAGGCGCGGGGCTCGTGAGTTGGGGGACGCTGAGTGGAAGTGACGGGGAGGCCTCTCATCGCCGCCCGCCAGAGCCACCCGGCCCCGCGCTCCCGGCGCCCCCGGCCTTGGCAGCCGCTTCCCGGCAGGGAAAGGTTGGCCTATGCTAATGGGTGTGCGGTGCCTGCCGTGCCCACGCCATCAGCGGCCGGGCTTGGCGCTGGGGGACACCGCGCTCTGCCGGGAGGAAGGGGCAGGGGACAGCCATGGCCGCGTGTGGCACCTCCCGGCCCTCGCCCCTCGGACCCCCGAACCCTGGCTAGGTTTTACATTAAAACCCATTCATCTGTCACGATGAAATTAAATGCGTTATGGCTCCAACAGAGGAGAAAGAAGCCCCAGCAATTATCTATCTTCTTTGCAGATGAAAACCAGCAAACAGGCGCTCTGATCCTGACCAGTTCACAGCTTTGGGTCTGGCTGCTCTTAAGCAAAACTAACAGCAACACCAACCTGCAATCACATCAAGGCTGAAACCTCACCACCCGCTTTAAAATACTCCACTGCTCAGACACTGGCTGAAATCGTACAAAATCCTGCTCCAAATGCAGAGGCATTGCCGCTTTTTCAGTTTTTAAAGATATGAGAATCTACTTAGAGAAAGAAAAACTCTTGTGCAGATACGAGTCTAAAGATATTCCATCTGAAGTAAACATCATTCCTCTTTTATCCGAATTTATAAACAACAAATGTACAATATTTTTACTCAGCTTGGCAGCTGGAGGAGAGGTTGTCAGCAAGCATTCTTTTTTTCAAATAAATTAATCCTTACTCTGGTGGTTTGAGATTATGCACTGTATTATACAACAGCGCCTTATCAGGCCTCATCAGTGAAGATGGAATTCATGTCTGTAAAATGCTGCAGGCAATCACAGTTTCATATTTTATCATGTTGATAAGGATATCGCAAATTCTCTGAAGCATTTCAAAACACTTAAATGAAAAAGGAGAAATGCAACTAAAAGGCTTTTTATATGGTTTGTTGTGGGTTATTATGAGTTATTTATAAACCCAAAAAGAAAGATTTGACATTTCAAATGTAAAAGATTTCAGTATTTAATGGTACTTTTTTCCCTTTACAATTGAACATCCTCAATCACATTTTAAATCATTAATATTTACTCTCATGGCAAGTGGAAGCCCAAAAAGGGGGAAAAGCCTCTCATCCCCGTGGCTGCAGCATCTCCCGCTGGGTCTCCCTGTTTCCCCACACCCTCCCTCTGCAGGTCCCCTACGTCGCTCAGCATCCGCACCCCATCCACAGCAGGCCCCGAAACACGGGCGGCCCCTGAGATGGGGGAGGGGCGGGTCGCCAGACAGAGAATCCTCTGCAGCGATTTTAGAGTCCAGGAACATGAAGGAGAAAAAATCACAGTCACCTCTCGAGCAAACACGAACCGCTAATTGTTGAAGGAGGGACAGGATCTGCTGCAGAGGCCTTGCTGCCGCGGGTGGTGCTCAATGGCCATCTCTGCTGACCCGTCCTGGCGCCTTGCGTGCAGGCTGCGGGTCCGAGCGGCCAGGGCCAGGCGCTGCCACGTCCCGTCACGTACAGCCCGAGCGGGGACGTTCAGCTCCTACTGCCATCACACCTATCATCCCTCAATCTACTAGCACCTGCTTGCCAGACTCACTGCTCTCTCCCACTTGGAGTAAGAAGGCCAAAAGTACTCCTCAAACACAGGAAAAATGGGCACCCTTGAAATGGCTCAAAGAGCATCAACAGCGCAGCGCGGGCATCTGGTCAGTAACGAACACCAGCGCAGCATTATCTGACCAGCACTGGGTGAAGAACAAGAGCCTTCTCTCCAGGGCTATCACTTTTTAACTCATACAGCTCAGAAATACAACAATTCAATCGTGTACAGCCACAGCTCTAGGAATTTCTCTTTTCTTATGTTATTAAGACTCATAGGTGTACCTAGGGGTATTCTGCAGTTCATCCCCAAAGATGCGATAGTCAAAAAAGCTACTGCAAGAGTAATTAATACATGTATTAATGACTGCATTTACCTGACACCGCACTTATGGCTCTCCAAACTACTGCTCCCCTGGGTACTCACATTTAAATTATGTGGACTGTACAGCGAATTTCCTCCCAAGCCATCATTGTATCCTCCCGTCTGATTGATAACATGACGCAGGGTATCCACCTTAAAGTAAGGGGAAACAAAATTCATCATTCCGCATCTATTAAAACATCATCACTTACAATAGGCAACATTTTGAATTATGGGAGCCAAAAGGGTTTAGCATCTTCTATGAGAGGCAGATTTATCAATCAAGAGTGACTGGCAGAATTTCAACCAATCCTTGCATGTTAAAGCCCATACATCTTGCTTCTCACACCAGCCACACAACAACTCCTCACAGCAGTGTGTCCTGTCGGTCCTTCTTAAGTGTCTGCAGCAAAGTGCTGTGCAGATTTATACATCTGTGTGTGCTTGCACATATGGGAAGAGATTATGGCGTACAAACTGCATAGAAACATGGAGTGAGTCCTGTCTGCAAGGACTGGCAAAGTGACTGAGAATGAGGTGTGTTTTAACAGCTCGGTTAGATGTGTTCTGATGTTTAAATCAATCAATAAATTAAAGTTTGTCAAATAATGAAAGAAAGATGTTTAAAAAAAAAAAGAAAAAAAGAAAAGGAAAAAGGAAAGGAAATTCACTGGATTTACAGTGTCCATGGAAGTCAGACGCACCCAATCCCATTCCATGAGCTCAAGCCAGAGCCGAATGCATTCACAAAGCTTAAAGTTTCAATCAGAAAAAAATCACTTTCCTTTATATTTGTGAAATTCAATGCTGGGGTAAGAATAGGTCACATTCAGAAATATGCAGCCTCCACTCTGCAGCGAGGCACAGACCGTTCATTCAATAGAGCCAGAGTAAGGGGGAATTTTGAGCCCAAACCCTGCCCTGCTAGAAAGGCCCTGACTGGGGCATTTCTCCTACCTGTGACTGCACATTGGCTCCGACTTGGGACCCCTGGTAAGAATCCCCATTCAGACTCTGCATGTTCATGAACATGTCCCCAGAATTTGGGAGGTTAAAAGAACCAGAAGAACCTGGAAAGGAAAGAGTTAGGTACTGAATAACAGAGAGCTGCAAATGCACAACCCCAGAGCCCTGGGGCAGGGGGAGGAGAAGAGACAGAGGAGGAGGAGGAGGAGGAGGAGGAGGAGGAAAGTCAACGCAGGGAAAGCTGCGGTCAGGCGCAGGGCGAGCTCGGCCATCGCCCCCCCACCCCCACGGCCCAGGGGCTGCTGCCAGCTCCGGCCACCGGCCTGGACAGCCTGGGAGCCTGGGTCAGCGCGGCCCTCGGGCAGAGCAGCTCCACAACAACAGGTACAACGGGTACTACAACAGGTTTTTGTGCTGAGCGCTTTCCTCCGTGGATCACTTCATCGTGAGGTGCTGTCACCAAACCCTTGGAGAAAAACTCACGTGGAGTCTGTGCTTAATGTCTCCTTCAACAGGAAATGGCTGGCAATTTCTTATTAGCTGATCTATTACCGTCACAGGAGGAACCTTTTCCTTGCTTTCTTTTGCCTTAAGTTATTGGGGTTTTTTCCCCATGGATCTTTATACCCTTTAAAAGTTGTCTACAACTCAGTCGCAGCAAAGCCTCGCTGTAAATAGTGTCAAACACATCTGTGCTTTGTGGAACTTTACCTCTGGAGCCCCAAAAAGTGACTTCCTCTTTACTCACTCCCCCTACTAATTTAATGCTTACGTTTGCAAATTGGCAACAACACACCAGCGAGGCAATTTTCAAATACTGCAGAGGAACACGTGGCAGAGCAACTCCAAATTAAAAGCTGCATCCTTAGATTTCTATATATAATATCAACTCCCTTTCAAGCAACCCAGAGCTTAAATTCTAATGAGCAGGTGCTAAAATATTCCTCTATTTTGTTCTTATCTTGACAATAATGTAACAGTTCTACAGAAACAGACTTGGAGCTGCGTCTCGTCTCATCTTACGTTATTTTCATTGAATAAGCTTAAAATATCTACAGCAACAAAGGAGCTGCCAGGAGACCGCACCAGGCAGACGTTACCGCTGCGGGAATTACAGGGCCCCGCTCTGCTCCCCTGTCAGTCTGTGGGGGCTTCAGCACCGAAGCTGCTGGGACCACCTGAGGCAGTGCCCAGCCCCTGCAGTGGCCCAGCCTGGAGGTCCATGGGCTCGGTTCCACTCCCTGGGCCGCGATGGGTCTGTGCGGGAGCCGCGTCCTTCGCAGCCCAACCAAGCCCCCTAGGGCGCCACAGAGGGTCTTCTGCCACAGGCTGCCCTTGGGGGGCTCCAGCGCACGTGCCAGGTACGTACCAGAGTTTGGTGTGGTGGGGGAGTTGGTCTGGTTGTTCTGGACGGCCGCGGCCACGGCGTGCGCTGCGGTCACAGCCGTCTTGGCCGCGTAGAGGTTGGCTTCTTCCTGGAACTTCCCAATGTTCTTCTTGTACCTGATTCTCTTGTTGCCAAACCAGTTGGACACCTGCAGGGGAGAGGCGGGGAGGTGAAGGACATAGGGTGCTTGACTCAGCACAGCACGATCCCTTCCATCTGTCACGCTGGGTCCAGCAAATACATGTACCCAGCCCCCAACCCGTGTCTGCTGGGTGCTCCCATTAATGAAGCGGTAATCAAGGATCAGTTAAACACTGCTGAGGATACGAGTGTGACCTGGCTCTGCACTAGTGCACGAGGAGTGACTCTTTGAACACACACCCTGGAGCTTGCTGTAGTGTTTAGTACAGCATTGTCTCCTGCCACTGCGAGCCATTTGTCAACAAGATCAGTGCAAGACCCCGAAAGCTGCTCAAGGGGAACCAAGGTGCGGCTGAGCGAGGGTGCGCAGGCAGTGAGAGCAATTGTTCTTTATTTTTGGGCTGGAACAACCTTGGCAGCCCACACATAGACTTGTGTTTGGTCAGCTGAAAATGAAAGGAATCATATACATCAATAATGGCTGAAAAGTCACTTTGTCATCTCCCTTTGAAGATACTGTGCTGGGGCCAAGGTGGCTCGCGGGGCACTGACTACTGACCCACACAGGGGTCATGGCTGGAGCCACTCAGGGAAGTTCACACCATCCCTCTCAGTGCCTTTGTGTAACTCCAGCCGCTGTAACAGCTCCTGAACTACAAACCTAGTTTGTACCACAGACAACAGCCACGGCTGCCGAGACAACAGCGCTTCTGCAGCAACGCAGAGGTGAAGGGGAGGGGAGCAGTGACAACACAGGCTGGGACCACCCAGTGCAGGGTGAGACAGGGCGGGGGTCCCACGGCTGCACCCCACCGCGAGCTGCAGCTCTGCAGCACCTCGCATACCCCCATGCTCCACCACAGCACCCAGTGAGGCACCACCCCACAGTGCCCAGCGAGGCACCCGCTGCAGGCAGGAGACAAATCCTGCTGTATTTTCTGTAGCATGGCTTTTGTTTAAACACAATTAATGCAAAGCCTCGAGCTTTTAACGGCAGTACAAAAGGTACCTTATAGATCCTGTTCCCCAGATAATACTCCACCATATTCTATATATTGCACTTAATATTACCTTGTCAGTCACAGAAGCAATAATACATTAATGAAACCTAGCAAATAATTATTGTGGACAATCAGATTATGCTTTATTAACAGTTTCATAATTGAGGAATCTCTGTACATCACCCGTATTGTCCACGGATGTGCACAAGACCCCTCTGTTTATGCACGCCCCTGGACCAATCAAACAACAGCCATCACTAATAAAGGTTTATTTAATTCTCACAGTAAAATTTTAATATCACCAGCAGCCTGGGGAAGCCTCAACGAGTGGATTTGCTTGACATCAGATCGTTTCCATTCTGCTAGTCCCAATACTTCTTAATCTTTAATATCAAGGCAATTAAAATTAATGGCCACTCATCCAGAGCCACTGTGGGCAGTGTTTCCTTGACATCAATTGTTTGATGGGATTACCTAGAGGTTAAACTAACAAGCAGGGTTTAATTGGAAGCAATGAGAGGAGCAGCGATCGTACGTTATGTTTAACCCGCACACCACGTCTAAATGAACACCCAGCAATGTTCAACCATTTCGGAGAAGAAAGTGCGTGCCCCGTGCACCGGCAGAGCGTGGCGCCCGGGGGTCCTGAGAAACCACAGCATCGCCCTGGGGTGACGCAGCCCCCTGGTCCCAGGACCTTGGCTCTGCCACCGACCCCACCAGCGCGGGGCTGTGGCACAGCGAGCCGTGGCCCAGGGATACAGGGCTCACCCTAAAAATGGAAGTTGTCTCCATCACGAGCAGCTTCACAATGCATTTGTCATTAAAACAAACCATCTCTTCACGTTAAAGAAAAAACCAACAATGAACATCTTTTGCCTCCTGATCATTGAAGGCCAATTAATTAATTTGGCTTAATTGGATATTGCATTTCAAACAATACTGTTGCACTTATTTATCACGTTAATTGCAACGTTAAATAAAAAGACAATAAATTATTACTGAAATCATCATGATGCCTACTGTGGCATTTGGGACGGGGCCGGCCTGCCTCGCGCCTCCGCGCTGGCCGAGTTCACGGGTAAATCAGCACTCGTCCTGCGAACGATGCAGCCGACACGGGAGCATTGCTGCTGGGATCAGAGAGCCACATGCTCATGGACCTTGGAAACTGCTCCACTGCTCCCAAGTGTTTGTAGCACAGTTTATGTTCAAACGGTGCAAAATGGAAAATTTCGAACATCAATGTGGTACAGTTACGATACATGACCTGAAGTTAAGAATTTTACCTCTAGAAACTACTTAGTCAAGCTTGCATCTTTCCTTTCCTGGCTTCCCATAGGAAGTCAGGGCTGAGAGCCTGCACATCCACAGCCCTCCCTGTCCATTGCTGATGAAACACACAGACCAGACCCAGACGCAGCAGAGGTGTTCAAAACCAGCCTCTGCATGCTTGCTTTAAAAGAGAGTTAAATACATTCTCTTGTCAAGCACATCCTTCTTTTGTTTGAAGAGTGAAAAATGTTATTGCTGCAGTGCACCGACGCGCTCTCAGCAATGGCTGTGCCCTCTCCACAGCCCATGCGATAGACTGATCGCTGCTCACGACACCCTCAGAGCGGCTCATCTGCACAAGGATCAACCATCAGCCTGCAGCCCTGGCACAGGAGCACAGATGATGCACTTTATCTCCCTCCAACACGTGCTGATCGCATAGCTCTAAATTACAGCTGCCGATGGTCTCCGTTAAGGACATTGTTTTCCCTAGAATTACCTTTTCCGTACTCTTAAAAATGAAATTGTGTGAGGTGTTCATCTTAATAAATAGTTTGTCTTTATGCTTTTCTTGAAAAACCTTCTCTACATATTATTTTAAACACCGATATCAAAACCAAAACCATTTATCTCCTATCTGCAACTATATGATTCTGGGAGACAATTTTCTTCGCAGCTTGGCAAAGTGCTATGGCAGCAAGATTTCCAGTGAGCTGCTTCATCTGGGAGGGGGATGACCCAAACCAATCACTAATTAAGTGTTTAAGGGAGAAAATGTTCAGCCTTGAATCTGCCCCCAGCACTCACAGGGCACTGACAGTACCAGAAACCCCTCGGATCGCCATTAGGAGAGGCTATCGAGGAGGCCTGGCTCAGCCAGAAAAGGACAAAGCCTCTTCAGCAAACACGAACCACAGCCTCCAGCAGTTCGGAAGGCCACCCGTTAACGTTATTTTTCTTTCTTTTCCATTTTCCAGCTCTTCGCACCTCCAGGTCAATGGGGCACAGTGCCGGACGGGGCAATGGCCGCAGGACTCCTGCTCTGGGCTGCAAACACGGCGCTGCGGGGTTTCCACCACAGCCCAGCACAGGTGCGGCACAGTCACTCGCTCAGATTCCACCGCTCGTCCCATGCAGTGCTACCCTGTTTCAAGTGACTGCTCAATGCACCCCCATTTCAGGATTGCATCCTCCGACTGCTGCTGCCAGCCCTGGAGCAGTAAGCGCCGGGCCCCGTTAGAGTGCTTGCTCAGAGCTTTTCTCCTAGATGGCCTCAAAAACACATAGGTTTTTTGGTACAGAGAAAGGCAACTCCAGCCCAGTGTGACCTAGTAAATACCAACTAACCCTGCAGTCCTGCCGTGTGGCCTTTGGAAAGGGGAGATGAGGATATCCACAGCATTCCCATTTTCTCTTGGTGACAGCAGATCTGTCAGGAAGTTAAGCAGGCAGCTGATGACGGGCACCCCCTCTCGCACGTATGCGCTCCTCTCCCATCAGATGATGCATTGCCCTGTGCTCAGGCATTCCCATCATCCGGAGCTTTTCCTGGCCATTTATAACTTCTCACCAAACCTGCACCTCCGGCAGTGCCCAGGCTGGGGCCAGCGCTGGCCCTGCTCGGGGCTGCACAACATCATCCCAAAACCCGGGGTACCACACGCAGTGCACAGAGGACGCAGTGCAGCTACCCCCACCACCTGCCCAGACTTCCTAATGGACCCAAGGAACAACTAGCTCATGCTCGTGCCAACTGTTAAAGAGACAAACCTATATGCATGTCACAGGCTCACTGCTGCTGCTACACTTGCAGACCATCTTCCTGCCTTTTATTTCACTCTACAACATATACATTAAGTCTTATCAAGCAACCAATTAAGAAAGAAATCAGATCTATTAGCACTAAAGCAATCAGTTATGGCTTCTCAAATGCTCTCTTTCATTTCCCTCAGTCACTTCAGCCTTATCTAGATCCAGCTTTTATCTGTCCACCCCGCGGGATCATAACTCCTCCTCTGCCAGGCACAACTCACCACCCCTGGGTGTGCAGAAAGCACCTCCTCAGCAAGGCTGTCCTGCTCTCTGCCTCTCCCAATTACATTTTACCTGCAGAGCTTTAGAGCCTTTGGTTTCTCCAAGCTGCTGTCGATGGCATTGCCCCTCCTCACGGTACAGCAGATTTTCAGACAGTGCTTACTGGAAGGATTCCTATAAACCACCTCATGCCAAGAGGACTGAACCCAGCAGGGCTGCAGCCTGAGGTGGCTGGGTACTCATGTGCTCTCAGGCTGTTTGGTGGGTTCCAGGTATCCAAAGTCAATCAGGTAATATCAAATTTGGGGGAGCTGGGCAGCCTTTCATTGGAAAGTCTTCAATAAAGTGCCTGAATTTTTCATGCATTCAAGGGAGACCTATAAAGTAAATCTCAACTCAGGTCTTAATTATAAAGCTAAAGGTTGCATCGCTAATAATGCCAATACTGCAGCCTGCAGTCATTAATAGTTAACACATTCGCCGCAGGCGTTGTTCCTCTAAAGGACCTGAAATATTGATAAGCGGAGCTGATGGAGCTGGGAGGAGACGGCACACGGCCCTCACAACGGGAAAGTGGCTGGAGAGCTTGGGAACTGCTGGAGCTTCCCCTGCCACCCAAGGGCAGCCTTTCCCCAGCTGCATGTGATGGATTTGCAGTGGGAATAACTTGGTTTTCTATCAGATGTACAGGCCAGAAGAAACACAAAGTGCTGGTTTGCTTTTCAAGCTCTCTGGTGAAGGAGAGCTTGATGGAGCAGCACCGTCAGCCTGAGCAGCACTGTGAGGCACCAGGGCAGAGCCGGGATTGTCCCCTGGCCTGCACAGAAAGCAGCCGCAGCCAAGTGCCCGTTTCTGACCGGGGAGATGCTGCTTTTCCTGCAGTAGCTTCACAGCAACAACTGTTATGTGTGATAAAAGAAGCAAATCTGCCCAATGCATTTGTGCTACAGAGAAATCACTCATGTCACCTCAGCACTTCCAGAGGCTGAATTTCTGGCTGGCTTAGAAAAACAGCTTCAAGCAATCAAAGGAATTCTGATCTATAGAGATAGATTATATGTTTGTCAATAAACAGGCCTTCCCCTGAAATAACGGTAAGGTGGAACGAGTTCATAACAGACAGCATGCCAGGACCCGCTCCCAGCACCACTCACCTGCGATACCGTGATGCTGCATTTCTTTGCCAGCTCTTCTTTGGCTTCTTCACTGGGGTAGGGGTTACTGAGGTGGGAGTAAAAATACTCGTTCAAGATTTCTGTGGCTTGTTTACTGAAGTTACGCCTTTTCCGTCTGAAATGAGACAAGAAAACCACAGCTGTTCTTCCAGATGCAGAGGGGACTGCGGCAGGGTCAGCTGGGGTGGAAGCGACCCTCGATTCACACGTCCATGCAACGCAGCAGCACCTCCACAGTGTCCCCATCCCCTCAGGACAGTCCTCCCGTGGGACTCTGGGCACTGTGCATTGAGGCCGCAGGCTGCAATGCCCACGTCTGGGCCTGTGGGACTGGGGCTCTGCCTTCAGCCTCACACTCCTGCACGGGGATTGACCCCACGGGCGCACAGGCCATGTCGTGTGCTTGTGCTGGGGCAGAAAACGCGATGAAGTGAAGGGCGAGACAGGGCGCTGAGCGGGGCAGCAAAACCACAGCCCCTCCAATCCCAGTGCACAGCTCCAACCTCTCTGCTGTTAATTCACTCCCTGCAGACACCGCCTAACGAAGCTCCCCGTTGCTGGGTCAGCTGTGGCTCCTGAACAGGTGTCCAGGTGAGCCCCACGGAAAGGCCAGGGCGGGCTCCCTGCCGTGTCCTTACACAGCACCCACTTTGCTAATTGGCTTTCGGGGCTTTGCGAGGGAGACCCATCTGTGCGCCCTCCTGCCCAGGGCTCAGGGGGTCAGGCACCTGCACCATATGGGATGGGTATGGAGGCGCGCAGCCTTGCCCTCTTGCTGGAAAGCAAAGCCTTTCCTGCACACACGCTCCTTCCCGCCAGCCGACACCGCTGCTCTCCTTCTCCCCAGAAGATCCTCTGGAAAGCAGCGGTTAAACATTTCCTTCAGAGCTCCTTTCCCTCAGGGCTGGTTGCAATCAAACTGTGGCGCCCCAGGCCAGCAGGCAGCAAGCGCAATCCCCAGCGCTCTCTTCCAGCAGTATCACGATGCTGCTAACTACGCTGTATCCTGGAGCAGACAGGCTCTCTCCCTAGAGCTATGTTTATCTCATTACTGTGCTTCCGCTCATTTTGCCTTATTTACCTTCCTCCTTTTTAAAGAAATCACTTTAAAATGTGCATCTGCAAGCTTTACCTTTTGCAGTTACTGGAGCTCTCCATAGACATTTCCTCCAACTGTTTGTAATTACCCTAATTTGCCACACCTGCCAGTGACCTCCTTGTTAATAAAATTATTTTGCTCTTGTTTAGCTCCTCACAGCTTTCAGGTGTGAAGCATGAGGAAGCTGCAGGCTCTGCGTGGTGCCTGCCGCTCCGCCGGGCTCTGCCAGCTGCCAGGGTCCTGCTCTGCTGAGGGAACCGGGTGAAAGGGATTGGGGATTGACCTCCCCCCTTACTGGGGCTTCCAAATAAATCTCGCTGTGCCTGTACACCCCCTCTGAAACCTGTCTGCATGCTTCCCTGCAGCCTGCAGAGAGCAGAGCCCGCTTTGAAGGCCAAATGGGTGTCAAGGGACACAGGTGCTAGCTGCCAGCAGTTCGGAGGCGCTGCCTTCTCCGTGGCCAGGCCAGGTGACAGCGCAGAGGGGCCGGCAGATCCGGCTTTCGGGAGCATCGTCCCCCTCCTCACTCCAGGCACACGCAGCTGCTCACTCTGCGCCCGCTGCATCCCTGGGCACATCCCTGCAGGGAACTCAGCTCTTCCAGCGTGGGGCCAGGGTTTACCAAGCTGGGCTTAGGCTGCAAGACATCGGCACCAGCAGCCGTTTCAATAACTGCCGGGGTGACAGAACAGCCCTCTGCACAGATCCTGTGCATCTCTCGCACGAGCAGGGTGAACAAGCAAGCACCAGGTAAACAAGCCCAGGCTTTGCACTAAAACATGCAGAAAAAACGTGGCTGTTCATGAAAGCTCTGTGAAGGAAACCCTCGTCCACAGCTGGGTGCAGCACTGGGACTCTGGCTGCTTGCTGGGCAGAGCAGCCTCTCCCAGTGCATCCCTGGGCTGCCCAGAAACTCCCCTCCACCCTGAGAAAGCCAGGGGTACTCGCCTCTGCCTTACCTGGCATCGAGGAACCTTGATCTCAAAATCATGACTGCTTCACAGGTACTCTGTTTGAGCTGCATCTGGATGGAGCTGAACTTTCGATGGATGATGCCCACCATCCTTTCAATCTCCTTGGGAGAAATGGGACGTGTCCGACTCTGTTCTCGGAGAAGGTTCATCACATGTGTGGTAAATTCATTACATGCCTGCGGAGGAGGGAGAGGCTCAGAAACTGTTTTGTGCCGTCCTACAAGGACACAAACTCAGACCTGGCTGTTGTGGGGAGGCACACACTTACCCCTTCCCATGTTCCCACACCCTGGCCAGCCCATGGTAGGGACAGGACAGGGTCCGTGTGTGCCATGGCTGCGGTGGGGAGAGGACGGGGTCTGTGTGTGCCATGGCTGCAGTGGGGACAGAACGAGGTCTGTGTGTGCCATGGCTGTGGCAGTAGGTGGGCGTTAGGGCGCACCCACATCGCTCAGCAGCCAAGTGAGCAAAACCTGGGGAGGGCCTGTCCTGCAGCCCCATACCCCAGCAGGGATAACCCCGAGGGTCTCTAGGCTTTTCTGAGACACCGCACGTGTCCCCTTCCAGGGTGGCTTTTCAGCCATCAGTTATCGGTCCCTGACCATGCAGGTGAACGGACACCACGACATCAACTCCTCCAGGCAGCATCACCAACAGCTGCTGCCCAATCTGAGCCTCCACGTGCCCAGGCAACCG
>NW_010173455.1:17658-20396 GCF_000695765.1 Mesitornis unicolor | reverse complement strand
CTCCGCCCCCCCAGCCCCCCGCCACGGCAGCCCCTTGGCTTCCACTGCGCAGGCTGGGAGCTGCCACGAACCCCCCGGTTTACATCTCCCCTATCTCTTCCCAAACAAACCCTGGGCCTGCTGTGTGGCAGTCAGGGGCGAACCCTTCCCGCGGCCGCCTGGCATTGGAGCACGTTTTGGGCACCAACCTGCCCCTGTAGGAGGAGGCGAGGGGCTGCCAGCAGTGCAAGGCAGGCTGCTCCCTGCACCCGTACCCAGTGGTGCCTGCAAGGCCGCACGGCTGTGGGTCTGTGGTGGGGCTGCGAGGGCCGGCCATGGCAGTGCGCCCCTGGGCTGCCATCACCGCCAAGTACAGCCAAAGGATTTGCTCTCACACACTAAACACAACGGGCGGAGAGCACAACGCTCGGCAGCCAGTAAATCACACGGCGGAAACACTGCAAGCGTCTCATCCACACCGCACGGTCACCTGTCTGCTGACTCCAGCTCCCCTTTTCCTCCACAGCCAGGGCAAAAAATATCTACGTAATCTCTCCAACAATTACTTTTTCAGGGGTTCTCCTGCATTTCAACAGATTGTGTGAGGGAAGGAGTTAAAAGTGAAAAGTTTATGCATCTAAAAACTCATAATTTCCTATAACATTTGCTGAACGTCTCACAACTTATTAAGTGAAGCCATCTATGAATGCAAATGCTGATTAGCAATTTGGCAATAGCCCAACATTCGCAGAATTCACATAGCTTTTCTTTAAACCAGTAGTTCATACATGATTAATTAGAACATCTCATTTATGTAGTGTGCACTTTAGCTCATTACTCTAAGTAAAATTCGTTAAGTATTTACATTTAGATAATTAAAATCTGGGTACACCCTTAAGAAAGATGCATACACTTCAGGCAAAGTGATTTTTTTTTCCTTTACACTACTGAAGTAAATTATGGGCTCATTTACATCCTTGCAGCCCGTTTGGAGGCAGCGCTCCAGCAGGGCCGGGCGAGCGCGGAGCAGCCGACGCCGAGGTCGGGGTATGCAGAAGCTGCGCCTGCTCCACACCATGGCCACGGCTTCTCCTGCCAGCTCCTGCCCTTCTCCGGTCTCTGAGCTCCAGGCCAAGGAGCCTGACACTTCTCATCCACTTGCACAACGCCAAAACCTTCCCCTGAATTTACTTGGACGGCTCAAGGAGGCTTGGTTTGGTTACAACTACGCAGGGAGCCGGGTTTGAATTCATCTCCATCAGCACCTCCCATCTGCGGAGCCGCTGCAGCGCAGCAGCGTGGAAGAGAGCTGCAAGGGCACTGCTGCTTTGTCTCGTTTTCTCTTGTTTATTGATAGTGTCCGAGCTACTTGATCCCTTTTTCAGGACTATTTTTCAGGCCTCTGCTTAGTGCCTGCAACATTATTAATAATGTCAGGTTATAAGCGATGGCCTTGTTAACCTGCTCAGAAACCTTGTAGGAGCGGGGATGCTCCTGCAAGCCTTAGTGAGGAAGAGAGGAAATGGCCCAAACCAGTCTGCAGGGGCAGGGCGCCAGCCAGCTCCGTGGGCTGGAGGTGTCTTCTGCACAGCCACGCTTCACCCCACTTTGGGGTGAATTCAGAAGACATCTGTGAACTTGGGAAGCAGGTTCCCAGCTGCTCCGGGAGGCCTGGGACCCTTACAGTACTTTTGCCTACAGCAAAAAATGTATTTCAGTGTAATTATAGAAGATAGCTTTCAACATGTCATCTCTATTATAGCAGCTGTAAATTATGGAAGGAGCTGCCTGTGCACGGCCATTTCTCCCGGCGCACGGCGAGGGGAGAGCTGTGCGATGGCGTGACACACTTTCCATTGCTCGCTTTTGTTTTTTTGCTCCTGAGCACATTCCCCTGCCTGGCAGCAAACGTCAGGATCAAGCCCTGCCTGGGGAGCGTCTCAGGAAGTGGCTCTGGTTTCTGCAGGAGCTCATGCACCGGGGCAGAGGATGGCAGGCGTCGCACGCCGGCGTGGATGGGTGCTCCGGCGCGGGGCCGAGCTGCTCCTGGCTGCAGGACCCGCGAAATGCAAAACCCCGGCTGCGGAGATGGGCATGGCGTGGAGACAAAGCGCAGGAGAGGGCTGGGGTTATGGCAGCGCTGCAGAGCAGACGTGGCGGTGTCAGGACCGATGGGCAGCGGGCAGCTCAGATCAGCTCCACCTCGCTCCCCTTCCCCCAGCAGCTCTTGAGCATCCTCCAAAGGCTCCCGTGGTGTGGACGGATGGCTGTGACATTTCAGCCGAAACCTTTGTAAATGGAGCTGCAGGGCTGAGAATGCTGCTGCTTCCCCCACATCATTACCCTTATTAGAGCCAAAGGACCTTGCCAGGAAATGGCTGCAGGCGCCAACCTGCCGTGGCTTTGGCCGCAGCTCCATCTCCAGCGTCCCCGCGGTTCTGTACCGCACGCTGCTGCCAAACGACGCTTGTTGACCGACGGCAATCCCCGTCACAGCGCAAGGAGAGCCCAAGGGTCCGCACGGGACATCTGGGGTCCTCGGAGGGTGCGGGGGGGTTCGTTTCAGAGACAAGAGGAGATCTGCACATTTACATTGGGTATTTGCTCGGTTGTTTCTTCACCACTTGAGCACCACAGTGAAGGGTGGCACAGACCAGGCAGTGCTGCAGCACCTGAACCACACCGGCCTTGTGCTGCGGGGCCATGGTGCCGCTGGTCTCTGTGCTAGTGGGCACCGACCCCCCCACCTCCTCCTCCCT
>NW_010173455.1:17168-17625 GCF_000695765.1 Mesitornis unicolor | reverse complement strand
CCTGCCCACAGCTGACACGGCCAGCACCAGTGCTGTGTCGGCAGGGACGTGCCTTTGTGTCTGGTGCCAGAAACAACGCAAAGCAAAGCAGCCAGAGGCCTTTCAGAGCATCCTCGCATGAAACAAAGGGAAACTCTAAAATAAGGAGGTATCGAGGTGCCCGGGCCCCGCTTTACTCTGTTGAGGCAGGACAGGTGCTGGGGAATGGCCAAGCAGTGCGGTGAGCTCTGCTCCTCGCCACGTGGTTTCGAACAGTTCAATCTCTGCCTCCACATCTCTGTGGTTTCGGTCTGCACAGCCCGATGCTGCGCTGTGATGGGCTGGGGGCAAGCGCAGGACAGCCCCGGCTCAGCTCGGAAACCACCGGCTGATGAGGTTCGCTGAGCTGATTAGGCTCGGGTTTACAAGCGTCATTAGGACACCTCTGGGAGGGGAGGATTAAGACATCGCTTGATGC
>NW_010173455.1:14207-17145 GCF_000695765.1 Mesitornis unicolor | reverse complement strand
CTCTTCCCTCTCTGTCTGCGTTGGTGCAGTTGCTCATTGCCAACCAGACAGGAGCAGAGGCAGAGGGGTCTCTCCTGGAGACTGCAGAGAAACCAGGGGGTGCAGCCCCCACCCGGGGCAGGAGCCACGCTGCGCCCAGCACCGGCCAGCAGCACCTGGCAACCACTCCTGGTGTCACCAGAGCAGCAAACGTGGCGGGTCACTGGGTCCCAGTGGTAAATGTAACCCATGGGTCTCTGCAGTGTGCTTCAAACAAAGACCCTGAGTGCCGGTGTCCGCCTGTACTGAGCTCTCCGTACTCCCCATCCGCAGCAGCAGCTCCCAAAGCCTGGGCCAGGTGCTGTGCTGGTGCCTCGCTGCCCACTCCCTTGAACCCGCTACAGCCAAACCACCATGGCCAAGCCTTGCACCGGAGCCTCCCACCGTCCCCTCTGGGAGCCCGTGGGCTGTCACCAGCACAGCCCTCGCTGCACAACCGGCCAGACCCAGCCCTGCCACATCGCACCACAGGCCATGGCACCGAGGACAGACAACTCTGCTCCTCAATCCCTCTCTGGGCTGGCTCCAAGAGGAGAAACACAGGCTTGGATGTTGCTTTTGTGTGGTTACAGACAACAGAAAACACTCAGGCATGCAAGACATGCGGCCTGCGTCCAGCGAGCAGCTCCTGGCAGCCTGACAGATGCCCAGAGCATCCTGGACTCCCAGAGCATCCCGGCTCTCTACAGGAGGAGAGGGGTGGGAAGGGGAGGAAGGGATGCGGTCCGGAGCCGGGGCAGCGGCAGGCACTGGCAAGCGGAGGAAGCAGTGGCAGGTACATGTACAACTGAGAGGCTGATGTCTGACCTGTTCATATTTCTCCAGCTCTGTGTGATAGATTTGTCTGATCTGGGTCAATTTGGCTCTGTAATCTGAGTGTTCAATAGAGTTATCTGAAGACCCTCCAGAGGCTGGCGCGGGTGCCGCTTCTGCCGCCGATCCCCCACCTTTCTCCGGACCTGAGACTCCTTCTGCCAGAAGCATATTGTCTAGTCTCATTAGCTGGGGATCGGGAGGGTCTTCCTCCTGGGCTCCTCGGATGCTCAAACCTTGGGCAGAAAAGAGAGAACAAGAGAAAACACAGTCAGTATTTCAGCGTCTGCCCGGCCGCTGCCCGCTCGCTGCATGCCTGCGAGGAGCCCCCCCAGGGCAGGCCTGCCCACAGCCCTTCCTCCGGCCCCGCAGCAGCCCCACACCGGCCCCCTGTGCCAGGACAGGCCCCACACACCACAGGGGTGCCGAGGGGTGACAGCAGTGTCGCAGGACCCTCTCGGTTCCTGTGCGGAGCAGGAACACCATCAGGAGGATTTCAAAGGACCCTGCAGAGTTTACAAACACTTTGTTGTCGGTATTAAAGGAGCATTCACACGAGCACAGACCAACGTCTTCTGGTTTTCTCCAACACAGCTACGTCAACACAAGGGTGGCATTACCCTACACGTTATATCACTTTGGTGCAGGACTGTGCAGTAGAAGTAAGTGCATTATTCATCTGGAAATAATTGATTTGCTTCTCACTTCCTTCCAGATGGACCTAAGCCCCACGTTACTCTTACGGACACTTGCACCGCCAGATTGTACTCATCCTGTGAGGTCCCAGCATCGGCTTAAAACGCCTGGGGAAAATCCTGGCACTCACTCCACAACTGCGGGAGACGTCAGGCAAAGACCAGAGAGGTGCTGCGCTCCCACCCACACCCACCCCACGGGTGCAGCCGTGCCCACGTGCGCCCAGTCTCTGGCTCCATATGGATGGAGCTGAAATCTCACCCGGGAGGAAGGAGATGGTGGAGACAGAGCTGGGAGCAGGGTCCTCAGGCTGAGGACAGAAAAGAAGGAACCAAACTCCCTTCACCCTGCAGAGACTGGTTGCTATCATGATGCCAGGATACTGAGAATGTGTTTAAAATCACCCGCGCTCTTGCACTGTACTGTTGGGAACAACACGTTACATCTAATTTTTGTTTCGGATCGAGACTTTCCAAAGTGATGCTCACTCAGCAATCTCTCCTGCGCCCTATAGATCAAGGCTGACAATTTGTAAGTGTAATCAGGTCGCGCAGGCGTGGTGCCAGGCTGCAATCCACGGAGCCGAAAAGAAAGTTTAAAAATAATTACAGCTGAACAAAAATCACCAGAACCGTGGCTTCCTGAATCAACATTTCCATCAGAGAAGGAACGCAACTGCGCACGTCCCAGCCCAATTCGCCTCTGCAGATCCAATTCAGAGCAAGTATCAGTGCTCTGGACAGGTGGGTCCTGGGGTGGGCACCCCACGTCTGCCTGTGCTCCCCGCAGCGCTGTGGGCTCCAGCACCGGCCCCACATGTGTCTGAGCACCGGCGCTTGCCGGGACAGCGTTCTCCAGGGGATGACCCCTGACTGGGCAACCCTCCCAACTTCAGAAAGCACAGCATTAATTTTGCTCTAAAATGCACATTTTAAGCCTGTCACCTTCACCTTAAAACTACAATTCCATATAATTTCATGGGAATAATAAAAATGTCTCATAGTCTCTTTAAGTTATTGCTGTGGCCTGTTCAGAGGTGCCCAGATGAGCCCAGGTTGATGCCTCTGTGCACTGTCCTGGCACCCTGGGGCTGGCACATGCCATTGGGGACAGCCCTGGCACGGCTCCGGCCGCCCACACCACTGCCTGGGGAGGGGATGCTGCGCTCAGGTCCCCACAGCAGGAGTGGTGGTGGTCCCCAGCTAGGGGAGCCCTGTGCCCCCCCGAGCCATCCCTTTGCCCCTCACTGCCCTGGCTCTCGCACAGCTCCACATGCGGAGGATTTTCCTGTATTTTCAGTGAGCCGTTCCTCCCGTTTCCCTCATTCCCCTCTGCCCTGGTGCCAGGATGTTTACCAATGCTCTGGTTTTCACCCACGCCAGCTCCCGTT
>NW_010173455.1:4207-9207 GCF_000695765.1 Mesitornis unicolor | reverse complement strand
ACCTTCCCCTCGCCCCACATCTACAGGGGGTATCGCACCCCTTCCAAAACACACACTGATTTCAATAATGCTGATCTTCAAATGAACACTTACCCTACTGCTGTTCCTGCACTGTGCTTGGTCAAGGACTTCCCAGTCTTTACATTCTCCAAAGATGTAACTGTATTTACATACGTATGAAAATGCACTGAACCTAGACCGGTCAGCTGTGATACCGCTCATGGCGAATCTCCTCTCAGCAGCCATGCAGCCACCACATAAAGACCATGAGTGCAAATCTTCCCCGGGAAGGAAGAAAGTACTGCACCCTGCTTCCAGTTAGAAACACCAGATTTGCTTAGCCATGGACTTTATAGATCCCCATAAACTTCACCCATAAATCCCTCACAACAGTGAGACTCTTTCACAGCCCGGATAATTTACCTGACTTCTCTTTGCACTTCTTTCCTCCTCCGCTGCTGCAGCCATCTTATTTCTCCATCTTACAACATGTTCCAGACATAAAATGTGGACTGCACGTGCTTGCTCTCGTGCAGAGGGACCGGCCCAGGCACGGTGTCCCCCACGTCCGTGACGTGTGTCTGTGTCCACACGTGCAGCAACGGCCACAAGGGCCACCGGCGCTGCTTTGGGTTGGCAGGGGCCTTCTGCAGAGCACCCAGTGCCACCCCCGCTGTGGGCAGGGACATCTCTCACTGGAGGAGCAGGTCGCTTTATGAGTAAAGCCCTGAGACCTCGCAAAGGGGCGCTGCTGTGGGGGGCTCCAGGTGACACTGTGGTGCCACATCTCCAGTGTACCCAAAAGCAGGGGGGCTGTGGCGAGCAGGACAGCACGGGCTGCACAGCTGCTCCCCCGTGGTAAATCCGGCGAACAAGGTCTCTGCTTTAACATTGCAAAACCGCACTCTTATGTAAAAATATGATCAAAGTTTTATACATGTAGAATTTCCTAAAAATAAATCACATAAATGGATATCTACACTGGGTAATAAAACTGAACAGATTCTAAACTGATCGGTAAAGTTGCTCATAAATTGCTGGTTTTAGCAAGCTGTAAACAAAAGCTGTATAAATACCAAGTGAGCCTTATAATGTAACTAGGTACACAGAGAAGTGCTCCAGCTGCTCTGTTTTCAGAGAAAACGCACTGGTTTTGGGCAACATTTGGAACTCTTTTGTTACTGCCCAGCATGAACGTGCGATCTCCTGCCTGATAGAGTGGCAGCAAAGGCAGGGGAAGGAGGGGAGATAAACGCTGCGACTCTGTTGTCTCCTGGTGTTCTCCTCGCAGAGGTTCACACGCCATCACGTCCCTCACCGTGGTGTGACGGGGCTGTGCGAGGCATGTCTCTTCTCTCTGCTGCCTGTACTTTATTTAATTGCATTTCAGCACCACAAAGAAAGCACGTATCTATTCATGCAAACCACGCACTCAAGGAAATACTTACCCGATAGGGTTAGAAACTACGTGGGATTCCAGAAATCACAGAGGAACACACTGTAAATTCTCACCTCTCTCGAACGCCCATTTCAGAATGAACCAGAAATGATCATTTCTGCTGCCTGTCCTGCCCGCAGGTGAAACACTCAGCGCGAGCCCCGCATGGGACCCACGGAGCGGCTCACGGCACCGAGGACTCGGATCTGGCCAGGGAAAAGCCCTTCGCAGTGCGGGTGCTCCAGGTGGTGCAGGCAGAGATGTCAGCTTTGATTTGAGCTAACGGAAAGGAATCTTTGGATGGAAAAGCTCCAGGACCTTTGAATTAAATGAAAGACCAGAACACTCCACAGAATGTCTGCAATAACAGTCTCTACAGAAAATTATGAGGAACTACATAAATCCACCCTCTTCCTCTTCACACAGGCTCATTAAAGCAGTACTGACTCTCTGGGCAGCTATAATTCTGCTGAGTGATACCCTGGAATCACCCTGTCAATACCCAGTGGTGTGCTGCCTCTCCAACTATCTGTGCCCCTAATATTCCTCTCTTTGATGGGATTTGCTGACCTTTAATCTGATGCTAGTTTACTCTCATCACTGAAGTGCAAGTCAGAGAGCAATAAAACGGCAACCTCACTGATTCAAAAGGGAGAGCTAAAGCGCCACTAACTGTGAATCTAACCTTTCGTAATGGCTCTCCCCTTAAAAGGGGAAACATGAAGTGCAAGGCAGCTAAAACAAACAATATTTAATGCTGACTACAAGATTTATTGCAGCCCTCTTTGCATGAGTATTAAATTGGAATTTCAGGGCTGTAAACTGAGGAAGAGGAGAGGGACAGACAGAGCAGACAGAGCCACGGCCACACGCAGCCCCTTCCCCACGCCACGGCACCAAACACAGCATCCGCAGCCAAACGGTGCAGGCAGGGAGAAGGTGACAGCCACTGGAGCTGGCTGAGCAGAGACCTGGCCCCGAAAGGGCAAACAGACCCCGAGCAGCACAAGAACGTGACAAGCGTAATCTGCGTCCCTGGCGTGAGGAGATGCACAGATGTGCAGGCGTGCGGGAGCATCCTCTCCTGAGGAACCAGCACTGGGACTGGTGCTGGGCAGCCCAGGGGAGCGGTGCTGGGCCCCTCAGCCATGGACACGGAGCTGCCAGGACACAGAGTTGCCCAGCCCCACACACCACCCCGTGCCACCGCAGGGTGAGCAAAGCACCCGCGGCATCATCGTGGCCCTTAACCACAAACTGGGGCCACCAGGACACGAGAGGCCCCGTGGTGCTCAGGAGGGGACGAGGCAAGGCTGCCCACCAGGATGGGACCCCGGGCACAGGGAATGGAGGGAGCGGTTTGTCCCGACTGAACCCATCCAGCTGGGTGGCCCCCAAATGGGTCTCGCTGGGAGGAGGCCCTGTCTAGCACACGTCCATTGTAAGAGGGAAATCAAGTGGAAATAAAGGTTATTCTCAAAATGCCGGTGCTCTTCCCTGAAGGAGCCACTGGAGGCTGTCGCATGGCTCTCCCCACCTCAGCCCTGAGCAGGGGCAGCTCCAGCCGCGGCTCAGCCGGGGTTCCCTCATCCGGCTGTGCCCGTCACCGTCCGGGTGTCACGAACAGACGCAAGGATCAGCAAAGAGCGGGAGAGCAGCCTGTCCTGTCACCTGCCATCTCCACCTCTTCCTTTATTTATTCTATGAGCTGCAGCAAATCACGCCTTGCAACCTGACCCAAATTTCCCAAAGGGTGGGTGCATATTCCCTGTGCCACAGTGGCTCGGGGTCCAGGAGCACAGCCAGGCACTGTGGAGGCACAGCCACACACCGCTGGGTGTCCCTCCGTTGGGGTCCCAGCCTGCTGGAGGGCACACACGAAGCGGGCAGATACGGGAGAAAAATCTTACATGTTGTGTACACACAGATCAACAGAAAACACACCCGAGTCACATCACAAAGTAAAAGGGAAATTACTGCATAACAAATTTCATTCCAGCTCTCTGGGGAAAATAAAGACTGACAGCTTTGGGTTTAACAGGTGCTGCTAGAAGATGAGCTACTTATTAATACTGCTAGGAAGGAAAAGGATGATAAAAACTATAATGCGATTAATTATTTATGTTTACGAGCATGATTTTTGAGAGTTACAGTTTGTCGTGCAAATCGCTTGGCCTGGTTCGACTTGCCACGCTGCACCCCAGAAAGTGCCCGGGGGCCCTGGCAACACGTGCAGCCGTTACCACGCCACGGCCAGCGACGCCACGCGGCCCCGGCACCAACCTCCCCCTGCCTCTGCAGTGAGCATCTCACTGCTGCGGGCACACACAGCGGCATTTCCAGAGCAGGAAGAGACGGAAACACAAGCTTCTCGTAAGCATAAACGCTCAAAAAACTCTTTCAGCCATTCTCTGTCACTGCCTTTGCCCAACAAAGCGGAGGCAGAGCGGCGCAGGGGACCCGATCCCTGCGGTGGTCCCTGTCCCCCGGTCCCTGCAGTGGTCCCTGTTCCCCCCCAGCTCGGAGGCACCGCTGGGCCCGGCCGAGGCGACGGCTCCCTCAGGTCCCGCAGGCGCAGAGCGTGGTGACCAACGCCTCGGCACCGGCACGGATTTGCATGGGGCAATTACGGCACTAAACACCGCCCGGCGCCGCTGAAGAGAAAATTGGAAGCGCACGTATGCAGAAACTCACAAAGACAGACTTTGTCAAACCTAACAGCGCTGATAAGGGGAGAGCTTTTGTAAGGGATACTCAGAGATGGATCAGACGAGAGCAAGGCTGAATACAAAACAGTGTTCGTGTAAAAAAGAACAAAGAAAAGGCCTGCTCTGCGTAAGAACTGGTAATACATTAAAAATTTAAAACCTGGCACGACAAATCTGGATACTCCCTGCAGAAGACAACTGATATTAATGAACAGGCCTGTGCATTCATTGTCTGGGATCCCAGAGGAAAAAAATAATGCTGGTTACACTGAATTTTTTAAAGAGAAATTCTTCTCTGCACAAACAGCTCCTCCGCCAAACCAACAGATTATTCCCGGCAGTTTTAACCTTAAAAAGCATCTAAAAACACTCACCAGCCTGAGCTCCATATTCACGTGAATGTACCTCATTTCTCCGTGCAATTCCTCAGCACGGGACTCCATCAGAGCGTGATTTCCCCCACCAGCATTTATTTATTGAAGGAAAAGTGCCCAGGCTTGGCAGCCCCAGATAAAGCAGCTCCCACAGGACAAAGAGGTTTGGTTCCTGTCACGCTGAAGCTGGCAGTGCTCAAGGAAGGACCAAGGAAAGCCACCACAGGGCCCCCTTGTCTGCATGGGCCCTGTCAGACCCTGGACACGGGGCCCCGGATTTCGGTCTTACGGTCACTTCTGTGGCCAGGAAACAGCCACCAGAAAGTTGGGAATTGTCCAGCACTGCACACACTTCTCTGCTAATGGACACAACACCAACATTATCTGGGTTGTGATGAAGAGCAGAAGCACTTGGCTGGCATTTCCACTCGGTTGGCAAGCGTGATGTGAAAGTCTCCCTGGGAAACCTCTCCAAGTGGT
>NW_010173455.1:0-4176 GCF_000695765.1 Mesitornis unicolor | reverse complement strand
CGGGAAACCTTTTCAAGGGGGTGCGTAAGGACCGGACCAGCCACAAAGCCCATCAGCTCCACCAAACGTGGAAACGCCAACCAAAGGGAGCCAATGGGGACAGGCTGCATTTTGGGAGGAGGAGCTGGTGAAGCCAGGGACAGCCGGGGCACCGCAGCCCAGCGATGCACAGGGGCTCAGCCCTCAGCCGAGACGGCCACGCTGGTCCCAGCCCTCAGGGCCGTCCCTGAGCCCCGGCTTCTCCTGCTCATCCCCAGGGCCCGTGTGGCTCCTCAACAGAAGCGCCTTTGGGAGCACCCATCCTTGTCGTGTGGTGCAAATCCTGGAGACACCGAAGGAGCACCCACGGCCGATGGTGCTCATTGCTGTGCGTGGCTCCAACCAAGTCCCCTCAGCCATGGGAGCCAGCCCAGACGGGCCTGGGAGCAGTCGATGCTGAGGGACGCGTGGGCAGCCTCCTGCTCACAGCAGAAATGGCATTTCCCGGCCCTGGCAGGCTCTGGGGCTGTGTCACAGCTGCACACTTGGGCGCACACGAGCACACGGCACGCTGTGACTGCTCCATAGGTGGTTGGTGTTTGGGAGGAATCCTACCTGCCCGCAGCAACGCGCAGTGCACGGCGCTGGGAACAGCGGCAGCTTACACCGGGTCACCCGTGCAGCGCGCAATTATGCTGGGGTGAACTGCGTTACAGGGAACGCCTCAAGTTTTAAACTGTCATTAGAATATCGTGGCCTGATTTTAACAATACAGCAGCGCTTCTAATGATCTTTAAGGTAATTCACTATTCAGACCCCAAGCAAAAGATGCAAATGTACCACTGAAAGCTCCTTATTAAATACCCACAGGCTATAGTTCTGTACAATAAGTGGTCCAGGTCCTTTTAGAACATCCTAATTAGACGAACAGAGATGCAGAAAAATGCAAAACCAGGTCATGCAGCAAAAATGTTGGGGGGAAAAAAAAAAGCTGCCAACAACCCCCCTGCAAGCCCCTCATTAAATACCCTCCCCCACACCGCATCCCTTATTAAAACCCTCGCAGTGTGGTGAAGTGGAGCCAAAGGCTCCCAGCCCACCACCGTCCCCAAAATAGAGGTGACCGTTATTGTTAAAGTTAAGTTTTCAGTTTATTGCCAGGGATATGTCTAAGCGATGATATAAATAATACTATGAATAATACATTAAGCAAAAACCCAATCTGAAATTAAATTTGCCTTGGGTTATCTTTTTACTATATACATACAGAATTATTATGCACTAGGGGTAAAAATAAATAAATAAATAAAAAGCTAATAACAAGGTAGTGCTTTTTCCCCCTTTGAAAGGAGCAAGAATTGCTACCCTGAAAAGCTGCGGTCTTACACCAGAGACATCACGGCAGAACTTCCCTGAACTTCTCCCTGGAACAAGGCGATGAACGTGGAGACTTCAGGGCTGATGGGAGGATTTTGTTCCGCACGCCTCTAGCCCATGTTTGCTCTGCCCTGGTGCGAGGAAGCGCACAGCATCATCGGTGGGTGCACAGGGGTCCATCAGAGCCTCCCGCCCGGCCTCGCTGGGATCATTCACCTCCCGTGCTGGGAGCTGCTCTTACGTTTATTTGACCTTTATGCCTCAGTTTAGCTCAGAGGAGGACCAGCCCCTTACCCACTGGCTGGTTAGCACTGACCTTGCTTTGGTTTCCAAAGCATTCCCACCATGGCCAGCACAGGCAGAGCAGGGAATAACCAGGCTCACGCTGGGATAAATCCCCTTTGTCTGTGGGTACCAGCCCAGGCAGAGTGGGGTACAGCAGAAATTGGGCTGTGCTCTGAGCCCAGGCACCCAGGGCTTCACCCCCACCCCATACTAAAATCGCAGTGTGATTTGAGACAAACCACCTCTTCCCCCATGTCTGTTCCTCCCAAAGGTAAGACTGTGGGTACTTGGGTCACTCCACAAAGCCCTCAGGAGTCCTGGCTGAAAAGCACTGGGAACTAAGGCCTCCAAAAGATACCAGCACCCATTTCCAACAGCTCCAAGGCACCAGCGCAGCCAGTCCTTGACCCCTGTACCAAAAGTGAGCTGTTTCCCCCTGAACACAGTGCCACAGGCCACAGAGATGGACTGGAGATCTCCTGACCGCTGCCTCCATCGCCCAGGTCCTTCAGGTGCCACCGAGGACGTGTGTCCCGCTGCAGCCTGCTGCCAAGGCACAGCAATACCGGTGTGCTAATGCCGGTTATGGCAATTCGCATGCTGGCTCTGCCATGCAGTTCAAAGGCAACCCACTGAGACCAGAAACCTCATGTCCTGAATTGTCTGAGAGGTAAAATGCGGGCGAGCAACTATGGAGCCTGGGAGACTGCAGAAAGGACAAGCTGCTCTGTCCCTGCGACAGCCACCCAAGCCACTGCACCCTTGGGCTACCTGGCTGGGGACATTTGCATTCATTTCTTTTCCCTAGGTGTTTTCGTAGCACTAAGGATGAGGTCTGTGGTGCCCACACACCCCCGCTTTCCTTCCTGCCCTCCCTGCGCTCGGCTCTGCGGATGCGACCCCCAGGCACATCAGCTCCACAGAGCAATGGGCATCGCCTTGGCTTTCGTCTTGGATTCCTGAGCCTGCTGGGGAGCGACGCTGGGAAAGAAATGGTTAATGTGCTAATTACCATAATTAAGAGTTGCCAATTTAATTATAGCTGAGAATATTAATGCTGTAACATTTGTTGGAGTGCAGAAAACAAACCTTTAATGCACAGACTTTGTTCGCAAACATCTAATGGAGCCCTCCTCCACTTCGCTTGGTGCTTCAGCGCTGACACAACAGCGATAGGTTCAGATTGAAGAACTTGTCAGCAATCAGGCAGGAGGAGGCTAATTAGCTGGCAGGTTAATGAGTGTGATGGCTCTTGACAGCATTTTGTTACAGCCTCTACTGTATTTAAACAATAAATGATTATTACTTAAACACAGTGGAGACAGTCTTATTAGGAAAGCTAGACCATGTATTTATTTTCATAAAAATGAGACTAATTCCTTAGTGTAAAGAATCAAATGCAACATTTTGGCTGATTGCGCTCTCACCTCTGGATCTCCAGGGCATCTTGTCAGGGGCGGAGAGCAGAGGTCGGTGAAGTCCCCGTGCTCTCCAGGAGCGGGCATTACACACACCTGCACCAGATGAACACCAACGGCTGATGTGGTTTGAGGAGCTCCCTCGTTTGGCAGCACATCAAAACACGCACAGCCAATTCTTTCTCCTTTTCGCGTCACATTTTTAGCCCCCGCCCTTGTGTCCAGTCGGTGCTGGGGCTTCGCCTTGTCCCCCAGGCCCCAGGCTCGGGCCGGGCTCTGAATTTGTCCTCCTTTGGCAACAGGGATTTGGAAACAGGTGGCGAAGGGGAGGAACAGCTCTGTGCAGAGATTAACCCACTTCTCCGTCCAGTGAAGGGGGAAGGGGACATCTTACAGCACTCCACAAACAGAATGAGAACGAGCAGTAAAGTCTCTACATCCAAAAAATCCAAAAGCCCATAAATACAGGGCCTTTACACAGAAAAGGCAGGTGGGAATGAGCCGCTGACTGCAGCCTGAACTGTATTTACAGGACAGGCAATTGCAAGTATGTGTCCAGAAAAACCTTATCTGAAGAGAATTAAATTGAATCCATGGCTGTGTAATAATAAGGGAGGGTTATTTCAATTTAATATTTAGTGTTCCCTAGGAATTTGTACATAAACATGGAAGAAACAAAAGGCCTCACCTGCTGAGACTAATAGCATTTTCGAAATTATTTTTGCATACATGAAAATGATTTGTGCCCCTCAGTGCTGCTGCTGCACACGTGAACAAAGCCAGAAAAGGCAGCGAACTCCTCAAATCCCGCCTAACCCTGGGATTATCATACTGCACTTTACTCCACGAGCCAAGGAACACGTGGCAGTGGCAGCAAACGGATGGCTCCCAGCAGCACCGGATGAACGCAGCGGGTATGGCGGGTACACGGCTCCTCTGCACACACACACCAGTGGTGTCACCCCACCAACAGCGTCACCCCACCAACAGCGTCACCCCATCAATGGCGTTACTCTCATCAATGGCGTCACCCACACCAACAGAGTCACCCCCATCAACGGCATCACCTCTAACAATGGCGTCATCCCAATGGTGTCACCCTCACCAACGGCGTCAC
>NW_010173454.1:20970-21839 GCF_000695765.1 Mesitornis unicolor | reverse complement strand
CAACTCCTGACATGCTGGGATTCTGTGATAATGACAGCATCAACTTCAGCACGTTGCATAGCTCCCACAGTCATTTTCAGTTGAAAATAGGTCAGGAGAAGGCGGCGAGTACTTTCATAGCAAGACTGTTACGCAAAATGTGTTTAGCAATATCACCTCCTCCTCCTCCTCCCCCTTCTCGCTGGCTATCTTCTGCAAGAGAAGCAGGAGACAGTTGTCTTTGCTGACACTTTGTGTGACTTACATAGAGAAGTGCAGGCAAAGCATTTTGGTTGCAAATCTTAGTTCCACAGAACCTCATTTGGACTATGGAGAAGTGCCTAAATTCAGGAGAAAGAGAAAATTCTGGATGCTTCCCTCTCTTTGACATTTTCAAATGTGTAATTAGACATCCCCCATCCAAACACAGGGGCTGATATGAATCATGTTTGAGGGCTGTACCAGAAAGTTTAGGTGTCCCACGCTGCACCATCAATTCCACTCCTCAGACTTGGATCTGATTTTGAGACACTCAGTCAATGAGCAGTCCTCTGGCACTTTTTTCTTCTTCTTTTTTTTGTTTCTGATTTGGGCTCTTAACTAGATTTTTTAAAGTGCAGGCTAAAGCCTGTTGAACCTTACCCATGGATTGTGAGCATCCAGTGCCTTTATCTTCTGAATACCTAAATGAAGGAAGTTAGGCCCTAGTGTTGTCAAATGGCCACCAAACAACTTGAAAACTGAAGGAAGTGAATTCCCACAGTTAATTCCAAAGAACTCTCAGTCAGTATCACAAATCAATGGACATCGGTAGCCCCAGAAGAAATTCTACTTGGCAGATAAAATGTCAAAACAGAAGATCAGTCTTCTACTGTGAACTCTGTGAGCGC
>NW_010173454.1:0-20939 GCF_000695765.1 Mesitornis unicolor | reverse complement strand
CAGGAACAGGACAGTCAAAGCAGCACAGACACTTTGTTTTGTTCCTTCTATTCACAAACATGACGATGAACCTGACATCTCTGAGCAAGACTTGTGCTACACAAAGCTACCTGCAAATGAAGCAAGGCGTGCAGTGACAAGACAACCCAACAACAGCCATTGCATTTGTACAGACAGTTCAGGAAAGAGCAGTTATGTGTGACAAGAGAAATTTAAATCCTCGGTTGATGTAATTTTCCTGAGATGCAAGTCAGTGTCTGTTTTCTTTCACTCTCGTACAACCTTACAGGCTTGCAATCACGTTGCAACTGATATTGCAGTGTAACGTGGACGGCTGCAGTCACACAGAGGTCCAGACCTGTGCTCTTTGGAATGCTGCTTTTGAAATGGAGATGGTTGCAGTACTGGGAAATTTTTGGAAAGGGGTGATTGAATTTAATATCATCCATGAACTTAGGTTCTTCCATCTTTTCCTCACAGATTTGTCCTGTGAGTTATCTGTCAGGTGATTACTACAGCCAGCACTAGTGAGCTATAAGGACACAGATTTTGGTCCACTCCACTCATCCTACGCAGCTCCCTTTCAAATACTGTGTGCTGTTTCCCTATTTTAAGTCCTAATCAGTAAGGAGATAGTCAAATTTTCTGAATCAAAACCCTTGATAAAGATTGGTTTACAGCACCTATATATCAGATTTATTTAGCCTTATGTTAAGGAACAGAGAGGTGGGATAAATAACCTTACGGTCACTGAGTTAGAGATTAAATCCAATGTGAACTTTCCTGCTATGGCCATCAGACTACGCTTTCTCCCTCCCAAAGCTGGCCCTCTTTTCCAAGATCTATTCTTGTAATGCTCAAGGAGACAGACCTAACCGCTTTATTTTTAATAAAAAGCCTATGTGTTCAGTGGGTATTAACTTGTACTAAAATATTTGCCAGGTCCATGCTAAAGGCTCATTGACACTGTCAGAGATACAACAAAGCATGCTGCTCTGTGTTTTCCTTTTATTTTTGTTTTGCTATTTCCAGACCTGTTCCTGCCCCTTTAAACACTAAGCAGGGCTCCCTGGAGCTCTTTTTTTAGGTATCACAGTGTGGGTGCATGCATATCGTGTAAGTGCTGATAAATGAGGCCAGGTATATTTTAATAACCTTCGATGTGGAAGGTATTTGTGCACCACTCTTACACACAGTCAGTCACTGTGTATCTTGGCAAAGCAAGATCCATTTCTGAGGAAAGAGAGCTATTTCCATCCTTAATAAGTCATTCCAAGTTTCCTGTGATGTTATAAATAATCGGGCAAGCAGCCGGCTTTATTCTCCCTAATTTGATATGGCAGACTTGGAGAGCAGAAAAGTTCAGTCTCAACATAAGCTCTGGAGTTGGACTTTGACCAAGATTTCCCCCTTCCCTCTCCTAATGAGATAAAGTTTATCATAAAACATGCTTACCAAGGCAGCTGAGACAGGGCCCAGGCTTCACATCTATTTCCTAGGAGCCCCCTGCTCGTAGCCGGCCCTGCGTGCTGCGCGCATGAGGTCAGAGCGCGCCAGGTTTGCTCCGGGGAGCTGGCAGCCGGGCTGACAGCCTTAGCTAATACACTTGTCACTTGGGGAAATAAAAAAGTGCTCGCAAAACACAGCTTAAATTAGTTTGTGAGTAATTGGAAGAGGAAATATAAAGTCACACCGGTTTATGTGCATGTCGGGAAGGCAGTGAGGTGATGCGCCGAGTAGCTGGGTTGCTGGCAGAGGTCAAGCGCCCTCATGACAGACTGAGATCGTCTCAAAACTTTGGGGAGATACAGCGATCTTCAGAGAACTTTCAAGAATCGCACGACGCAGAGACATGAGGAGGTTGCAGAGCTTATTTTTATGCATGAAAGGAGGTCAATCGGAAGGACACATTTCTTCGTAATTGTACGAGCGACAAGAGGAACTCGGGATTAGATTAGAACCTGAGAAAAGAGGGGGTTTTTTAAGTCTGCCTCTGCAAATGATGCTCTGCGACATTTTGGGAAAGCTGTTCAAGCTGTTTCTAATCATCATTCAGTTGTAAATGAAGTTAAATAAATAACTCTCTACCTACGTCTTGGAAATTCAGGAAAATTAATTAGATAATGTTACTGAAATCGCTTATGGGTGCTCTATAATAGTACTGCAGGCCAAAGCAGTGCATTGATGTTCATTACTTTCAAATACAAGGAAAAAGGGGTTTTTTTTGTTGTTCAAATGCCTCAGGTCATATTTTCAATTCAGCTTCATTTCCAGAATGCAACCCAGATGTATTGTTACGGATTTTAAAATAAAATTATTGCTTAAAGGTAAAACATGATAATAAGAAAATTAACTTGTTCTGATGAGTCATAACATAAAGTAATTTCCCTTTAAAAACAAAACGAAAACCTCACTTTGCTCCCTCAACCCAGATGGTATTCTTTCAGAAGAGGTAACATATCCAACTTGGATCTATTATGCTTCCTAAAACACTCTGCATTCCTAACGAAAAAACATTATATGGGAATTAAGGGTATTTTCCTAAAGAGTTCCACTCCCAGTTTTAAATCCTGTATTAAGAAAATTAAGAAACTGTTAGTTGAGTTATACTTTCCTAGAATTTGCATCACTTCCCGAGGAAGAGTACCCGAACACCTCTGGTCCCCAGTCTCTCTTTTCTATCTCTCTCTTTCTATTCATCGGAATCAAAAGAGGTGTCGAAAAGACTGCGAAGGCCTTCCTGGATATTGACGTAAAGTTCTCAGGTAGACCAGAGCTTGGAAAGATGCAGAGGGACCGAGCAGTTTGTCTGGGCACTGAGGCAACCTTGTCACCTGGAGGAGAGGTTTCTGCTTCTGCAGCAGCAGGGCTGAGCAACACGACCCGGCTGCTTTCTGAGGAGTGTAGAATCTGATTTCCACAAAGGTTGCTTCACACCGCTCAGGTGGTGGAAAGGAGTCTTAAAGTAGAGTATAAATCATATTTATTCCTACTACAAGGCCTCTTTATATGCCTAAGTCAGTGGAAAGTTGCTTTGGTGTAAATGCACTTTAGGCCCTCGTACTTTTAATTTGGCATTAAAGAAAGGAAAGAAAAAAGAGAAAGAAAACCCTTTCAGTGTCCCAAGTTAAGGTTGGATAGCAGCCATACTGTAACATAAGCTAGGATTTCAAAGGCATCTCAGGAAACAGGTCTCCAGCTTCCATTCCCTTTTCAAGGGGACTGACTCACTTCCTTAGACCTGTTTGAAACCCTATCCAGAACGATTACTCTGTCTGCGTATGACTGGATTGTTTTCTAATGACTGCCTGCAGTCTGACAGCCCCGCTATCACAAAGCGTCTACTTTGGGCCAAGCAATAGAGCTCTTTGTTTTCAGCACTGGAAGTCTTAACCGAGCAGTACACAGGTTCAAGCCGTAGCTGGCAAAGGTATTGTTTTTATCTATGGCATCACTGAAGTGCCACCTCAGAGGAGGTAATGGGGATGAGGTTTGGTTTATGCTTGAAGGCTTACGCGGCAGGTTCCCAAGCAAAACACCAGGTGTTAGTCATTCTGCAGGTCTCACTACCCCATTTGAGTCAACAGTGAAGCACTGCCCCAGAATTTCAAAACCAGCCAGAATTACCCTGTGACCAACTGGTGACTGCGGGGTCAAGGGGTTTTGATCCACACTTACCAACGTTGTTTGTTTCCCGAAGTACAAGGGCCACTTGCAAAAGTTAGATCACCACATGCTGTTAGAAGTACACAGATGTATGTGAAGAGACTGCCCGTGCTTCCATTCCGAGTAAATCGGTTGAGGAGTTAGAAGAAGTCAGCTGAAAAAGAAAATAATGGCAAAGGGATTTAGAGTTGGAATAGTTTCTGTGGCAGTTAAGTACAATGCCCACTAATCTAACTTCAAGTAGCTGCCTAGCTTCCCCCTACAGACAGTGGAGAGAGGCAGGAGCCTTCACAAGATGGTCCCTGTCTTCCCTGACATTATAGAAACAGTAAGGATTACTCATCCCCTAGAGTAACCTTTTTATGTCCATTGACAACAGAGGTGTCTTAAGGGATGGATTTGTTAAAGTCTCCGTGGCCTTAGAACTTTAATTGCAGTACCATCAGATTCATACATACTCTAAACATAAACTGAGCTGTTTACTAGCTGATATTTTGGTGTATACCTTTAAGAATCTTATTGAGTCATGGTGCAGCAAATAAATGGTGAGATTCTTGCATAGAGAGATACAGACACACACACACACACATGCATATGTATTGTATATTCGATCAATACCTGTAACTGTCACCAGTGTAAAACAGCCAAAGGTCCTTTCTGGAAAGTGGAAAGCCAAAAGTACAAGGTGATTAATGATGATGGATTTTATTGATTTTATTAGCAAACAAGTCCAAAAACAGCCATTCTTTGTTCTATGGAGGCAAAATTCCCAGCACACTGAGCATCTAAATATTTGCTAATTTATGATGTGTGAAGCAAGGTCACTGAAAGCATTGGATTTCTTACTCCTCAATAAGTGATACCAGAAAACATCTCAAGTCTTAGCCGCTGCAGAAGTTTTGCAATAGTAAATGTCAAACTCTTGCCATAGCCAGATTGATTCGGAACATCTAAACTGCAATTCAGCCGCTTGATTTTCAATCCTTAGTTTGAAACCAGCCCGTGATGGTGCTAAACTGCAGCCATTTTCCACACTGGTTAACTAATGTTAACTATCTGTATCTTTATTTAGCCATCATGTCGTTGATTTGGATTTAATACAGCCTTTGCAAATCACAAACCTCTAATGGGTAAGAAACCCAATGCAGATATCCAGGGAAGCTCTTCTGGGTTCTAAGATGCAAATCTTCCTACTTACCTGTAACAACCTATGCATTAAGCATCTGATCTACACTGACTGCTCTGGGTCTCTATACTGAAAAAGAGAGACAGGCTCCTGAAGAAGGTGATTAATTTCTCTTAGGTTAGTCAGGACGTTAAGAAATAAGTCAGATTCTGGAGGTTTCGTCCTTTATTCAGCTGAATAAATAAACAGAGTCTTGGTAAACATGCCTTTAGATGGGTACATTTAGGAAAGATTAATCCCACTCCTAATGACTACTAATGACTCTTCAGTAAATATCAGTCCAATCAGAAATAAAGATTTCGTACCTTAAAACAGAGCAGGAGACAAAAGGCTACAGCAGAAGCTGACTTCTCATATACATTATCATAGAACCATGATTTTTTAAGGACTCCACAAAATTTGCTGAGCAAAATTAAGGTCCGAATACATAACCTTGACTTAAATGACCAATCAGCCTTTCAGACAGCATACGTGATTATTATTATATTACTTTTGTTGGCAATGTATTCCTATACCAAAAGAAACGTCTCAATACACAACTCTATGGCTTTGAGATGCACTGATCCTCTCATTCTTTATATTGTTGAAGTAAGTTACTGGCCTCTACAAGTGGGAACCTTGTTCTGTTTCTGTGGCCATAAACTACCACAGCATTGATGCTGCACTACAAAGGGAATCTGACCAGCGATTCCCACCCTCCACTGCCTTGCCAGTAACATGTGGTAGCAAATTTGGGAACTAGAAACAGGACTTTATCTGAAAGAGGGACTAGAATGTATCTGGGTGGTGTTTAATCTGTCAAATGAGTAGTGTCAACTAATGAACTCTCCTGATTTGTATCAGGAGATACAAATAAAACCCATAAATAAAAGCCAGGGATGAACTGCCCCACTGCTCTGGAGGAGCTCTGCTCTGTGGCAGTCTGTGTTGTTCTTGGAATATTTGGGTTTTTTAAGTTCTCACACAATTAAAAGCAACTGGAAACCAACCAACCAAACAAACAAAACCTATCCTGAGAAGTGTACCTAGTTACAGTTCTAGTAGCAGGAACCATACCCATAGTTTTTCAAAGTCAGAAGCCTTGGCCCGTGATGTGAGCTCAAGTTCCACCTCTGTTCAGAACAGAAACCAGAAGACACTTTTAAAAGTCCCCAGACATAATGCAGACAGCACAGCACTCCTAACCAGCAGCCAGGCACGTGGCTCCAGCCGGCAGGTCTAATGAACAAGATTAGTACCTGTTTTATGAATTAAAATTTGACGTTAAAAAAAAAATAGTGTTTCATTTTCTCAGCAACCTCAGTCTAATTACTACCAGCAGGTTCAGTTGGCAAATTTCAGTATTTTTCCTCCTTTCATTTGAAACCGAAATACTTCAGCCTCTTATTTATTTTCCTTCTCCTCTAATGCTGCTGTAGTTCCATGCCAGCTACTTCTATTATTTCCCTTTTCCCTTTCTTTTATAAGGTTTCTTTTTTCCAGTAAAATAAATATATCGTGCATTAATTGCTACAAAAGCTCACACTTTCCCATTTGTTTCTCCCCATTGTTAGCAGTCCAAAGTAGCCACATGTTCACAGCATGTCCTGTCTGGCAGGAGCACCCGTTGCTTAATTTTCTCCCACCACCCTCGCAATCCTGGCAGGCTCTGGCCACTCAGATGCATTTGTTTTCCCTAATTGCTCGATGGCATTTTCAGAAAGCCTTTTCACTGAGAAACGAGCGAGCACAGGACGCTTCCCCAGCCATGAGAATGACTGATAGTCAGCAGGCTGGAGGAGGTCAAAGAGCGCTGTTGCAAGTCTGTAATGAACTTGAAGATGTCTTATTCTTATTAATTGTTACTAAAACATCCTATTAATCTGATAGTTTTTCTCCATGACCTCTCAGAGATACTGTTGCTCTCAAAAGTGAGATCTGCACATTCAAGTGTCAGTAGCTTCAGGGATCACCGACTTAGAGAGGGAATAAAGACCAGGAAAGTAAGTCAGCGCTCTCATTATTTGGAAGTCAGGACTGTTAGGAGACGGAAAATAGAACTCAATTCAGAATTCAATAATTCCAATAATGCAATATAACATCACCTACTTAGACCTCATTGAAGGAAATATCTCCAGGGAAATCTGAGTATTTCCTCCTATTTCATATCCTTCCCACTTTCTACGGGGATCTTTAAGGGATAGCAGAGGCAGCTATCAGTCCTTTTCCTAGGAATACTCTCTCTGTGGTATCACCATGCAATTTAATGGCCGAGTACCTTAAAGTGGGACAGTGAGAGTATTCTTGATTCAGGAACAGACAGCAGATGCCTCTGTTTATTTCACCTTTAATTTTAACACCTCATACGCCGAGGTTTGACTCTGGTAAACATATACGGCTGTAGATTCAGGTTTGTTTTGGTACACAGAGTCCTTCATTTTGATGCAAGCTTTCATTTGCCTGTCACAGAATTGTTTCATAAGGGGAGATTTATCTGGTGTAGAAAAATTCATTGGTTTTTTCCTTAAGGTAGACACAAAAGAAGAGAGGATCAAACCTATCCTTTCCAGCAGTGGGACTGGTAACTGATTTTATCCTGTCTTGAACAAAGCTATGACCCCATCAGGATAAATGTGTATGACAAGGGGTGGTTGTAGGGCAGAGAGGTTCTCCTGCCCCTCTGCTCTGCCCTGCTCACACCACAGCTGCAATCTTGTGTCCAGTGCTGGGCCCTCAGCTCAAGAAGGGCAGGAACTGCTGGAAAGAGCCCAGCAGGGCCACAGAGATGCTGGAGGGAGTGGAGCATCTCCTGCTGAGGAGCGGCTGAGGGAGCTGGGGCTCTGGAGCTTGGAGCAGAGGAGACTGAGGGGTGCCCTCATTCCTGGGGATCCATTGGGAAAGGGCAGTGTCAGGAGGAAGGAGCCAGGCTCTGCTCTGGGATGGCCAATGCCAGGACAAGGGGCAATGGTCCCAAGCTGGAGCACAGGAGGTTCAAGCTGAAGATGAGGAAAAGCTTTGTGAGTGTGAGGGTTATGGAGCATGGCCCAAGCTGCCCAGAGAGGTTGTGGAGTCTCCTTGTCTGCAGACACCCAAAGCCTTGGCCGTGTTCCTGTGTGACTGCTCTGGTGATCCTGCTGTGGCAGGGGTTGCACTGGGGGAGCTTTCCAGGTCCTTTCCAACTCCTGACATTCTGTGTATTCCGTGTGTGTGAAATACGCTACCCTAATGCCGAAAGAGAGTTAAGTGATAT
Organism: Mesitornis unicolor; assembly: GCF_000695765.1. Taxonomy (NCBI): domain Eukaryota; kingdom Metazoa; phylum Chordata; class Aves; order Mesitornithiformes; family Mesitornithidae; genus Mesitornis; species Mesitornis unicolor. The sequence goes on along the minus strand of NW_010173454.1, from coordinate 12,858 downwards.
TCCAAGACTCACCACTTTGGTTTGCTTGTCGTTCTCTATTTGCCAACGTGTGCACAATCTGTGCATAAACTTGCTCCTTTTTCCCCGACAGCCTTTTGTGCTTTGATGAGCAGGACAGAATCAGAGCTCAACAGATTCTTTTGCATCCCACACATTTTTGCCCCACATCTTGATCTTAGCCCATGAATACTAAACACGTATTTCTAAGCAAGAAAAGAAGCAATAACCAGATAATCATCCCTACTGCCTCTGCACAGCAATGCCCTACAAGCAGCATCTAACCTTTATTCTGTAATTCTCTCTCCTGATTTGTGAGTGTTCCTGTTATGCTCTCCTAGTTATCAATCTCAGTGGTATGTGAAGCATGCAATGTACCCTCTGTCTGCAACAGAAACATTTGGAGTAATCATAAATGTAAAGCATCTTAACCGATTTGATAGGAACAAGCTTGACTGAAATGGCTTAAACACTATCAAAATATCTGACTACAGATACAAAGCTTTGTTACAAAATCAGTAGGTGAGAATTTAAATGTCTTCTTGAAAAGAGAAAATGAAAAATAAGGAAAACAACAGCAACAAAATGTACACTTGAACGATCCATTATTCATGCCCTGATCCAGTTTATAACATTATCTTGAGGAAACAAATCATTACTTCATAAATTTTCTTCATTTCATTTGAAGCCTTGAGCATTTTTTTAGATTTACTTTTATTTTGAGCCCGCTGTGATTTCAAAAGGCACAGGCAGGAGAAACTAGATTTTCGTTTTGTTTTTAGCAACAAAGAAACATCATGTCAGGAAAGAAGGAGAAGTGCGAGTGGCATTATATTTCTGTGACAAAACTTCAAGCACCGATGTTCCCCAAGCAGTGGTGCAGTCACTGACACGCTTCACCGTGGGGTCAGTGACAAGCGTCTGGTGGTTTTGGGCAGTGTTTCCCTCAAATCGCTTTCCATGGTGTACTTCTGCAATGATGAACGCTTTCCTACCTACCTGGAAATAAAGAAATAAAGAAAGAATAAATCAAAACTGTTTTTTGAAATGCTAGTGCTGGTTTTGCTGAGTGACTGTTCCATGTGCAAGCAGGTAAATCAATTTTTATTTATGAATGTTATTACAGTTATAGTTAAAAGCCTCACAGTTTCAGCTGCTGCTGCATTTCAGGTACCCAGAAACCCAAAGGGAGGCTACTTTGGCTATGAAAAGGTCAGAATGGAAAAGAGAAGATACGTAAAGGGATTGAGTGCTCCCTCAGTCAGTTTGCAGATGGCACTAAGTTGGGAGGGAGTGTTGATCTGCCTGAGGGTAGGAAGGCTCTGCAGAGGGACCTGGATGGGCTGAATCCATGGGCTGAGGCCAATTGTGTGAGCTTCAACAAGGCCAAGGGCCGGGTCCTGCACTTGGGTCGCAATAACCCCATGGACGCTACAGGGGACGAGTGGCTGGAAAGGACCTGGGGTGTTGGTGGCAGCAATGCCCATGAGCCAGCAATGTGCCCTTGAGCCAAGAAGGCCAACGCCAGCCTGGGGTCACCTGGATGAGAAGGGGTGGTTGTAGGGCAGAGAGGTGAACAGAAACAAAATCCCTGCTCAATTATTGGACATGGATACAGGCAAACACTGACCTAGAAGTATAGTGAGATTAAACATAAGGAAATGGATTTTACCTACTTCTATTGCAGGTTGCTGCCTTTTCATTTATGTCTAAAGTCTTAATTGTGCATTTTGGCATTCACCATTACATGACTGTATTATGGCCACATGTTCCTCTCTGGGATAACATAGACCATATGAACTCCAGCCTTGGGACTCCAACAGCTTCAACTATTCTGTCCCACATCCTCATTTTCTCTCACCTAATGCAAACTTTGAAACAGTTACCCAAACTGGCTACAAAGTATTTGCACTGTAACAAATAGACAGACATCTGGAAGTCTTATATTTTGGTTTTTTGTTGCTGAACTTGCAAGTACTTCAAATTCTGCTCTTCACAAATATTCACGCATAGTCGTCGGGCACAAACAGAGTCATGGCTTAAGCTTAAATAGCAAGTGAGGAAGTCTGGCCTAGCACTGATGACGTATTTTTATTAATTTATTTATTAATTCTAACTGCAGTTCTGAGGAACAGGAAGCACTTCTCTAGTTATGATGGTTCGTACTGTACTGCAGTCATCTTTCAGCCACTGGTCCTTTGAAATTACAATAGAAAACTACGTAAACTTTTGCTTTCGGCCAGAGGTCAAGATACAAATGTCCTTAAATGTTATTTATCAGGTTTCATTGCTCAGGCTCACATTACCACATAAAAATTATTAAAGAGAACAAGAATAAAAAATAAAACATAATAAAAGGAGATGCTGGGATGAAAACTGATTGAATCTTGGGCCTATTCTGTGTACTGCTTAGGTCTTAAATACACTTTCCAATACTCTTTTCTACGCATTTAAATTTAATTTCTTTGATACATTAATATTTTATAGATGTGGTTTGTGACTGAGTAGGATTAAGTGTTTTGTTTACAAGTGCTTAAGTTTTTTATTGAAACTTCATGTTTTCTTGCTGCAGCTAAAATGCCAAGAGGCTCTGAGGTCTGGACACCTATGAAGTAGATTATTGAGGAGGATGATGATGAGGATGAGGAGGAGGAGGAGGAGAAGGAGGAGGAGGAGGAGGAGGAGGAGGGGGAGGAGGAGGAGGAGGAGAAGGATGATGATGATGATGGTGATGATGATGATGATAAGCCCCTTGGGTCATGGTTGCAATACAAAGTTTTAGCAGAAAGGAAATCAATCTTTTATACTGCTATAACCACAATGTAACAGATAGGAACAAACTTTTTCATGCATAGTAACAGTAGTAATGCTTTGCTCTTAAACAACCTTTCCAACCTGATTTTCACCTCCAAGCACATTACTACCATAGATCAGAAAACTTAGGGGCGTCCTTCAAGTCTCTGTGAGGATCAGGAGTAGACCCTACAGCCAAGTTTGTGCTTAATCCTCTAAAATTAATTGAGAAGCATTACAAAATAAGGGTTTATGACATTTATTTCACGGCTTATTTGATTTTCACTTTCTCTGCTGTTTCACAGTAAACAAATGTCCCCTTTTCCACCTGGACAAGGCAACATGGAAATTAAAGCAACTGTAAAGAATATAAGTATGAATAATCACAAGACAGACTGAAGTGTGTTTTGGAAGGAGATAGTGTATATTTCATCAAATGAATTAAAAAAAAACTGGCTGAGATTTCTCATTAAGTTTACCTAACATATGTAATTATTGTGATTGGTAACACATGGTATTCACAAATCAATGTAGCCTTGCAAATGTGTTTTTTCCAGTGGGTGGCTATTTTTTGAGCATGTGCGCAGGGTTTTATTCTTGCCTGGATTCACAAGTCTGTCCAGGATACAGCTGGGTTTGCCCTATTGTTCTCAGGAACCACATCCCCAGTTCAAGCAATTTTGTGTTGCTCTGCTGACTTTACCAGAGCCAAGCCAAATTACTCCAGCTGGGCACCTGGACCCGTATAGTGAAAGGAAGCCTTTGTCAGTGCAAGTCTGTAGCCTCAAAATTGAGGACGATTTCGTCTTAATTTTGGTTCTAGATTAAGAACTACAGATGTTGTTACAAAGACATTCTCACCTGGGAAAAACAGTATGTCTGAGTGGTGATTTAACCTTTAACGGTCACTCTAGACTGATTAGTGCTGCATAGTTTATTATTAAGAAATAAGAATGTCCTCTTGGTTTAACTCAGTACATTTACATGATAGCTGCCAAAAACCTTGTCCATGTCCAGCACGCTTGAATCACTCCAATTCATTTCCGGATTCATTCAAGACAAATGGAGTTTTCTATTGTTACAGTAGGAATACACATTTATCACTGGAGAACAAAGGTGTCTACTTGACACTTGGGATGGTAGTTATTTAATTCAAATTATGTAGCTCAAGTCAATCCATGTTTACTTATCATGGACACCTTACAGCACAGCATGAATGGAACACTGATTTTTTCTATCTCTACTTCAACGACCAGTGCTTTAACCAGTGAGATAAAATACACGTTATTATCAATGTATAATAAGTAAGTACAAGTCACAAATGTATTTGATCTCATGATGATATGTAGACTATGTCTGAATGCTCCTAGCAGACTTGGCTCTGTAGTTACACAGGAGAATGAGTCAGGTGTGGCTGCAAAAAAATTGCTGTAAGCTGAGCTGGAGGGAGCTGCTTCTGTGACATCGATCTCAGACACAGCTTTACTCCACAGAAAGTGTGAAGATGCTTTTCCTGCTTTAATTGGGAGTTAGGCTTTCCCACATTTATTGCAGACTTAGAGTATAAATACTCGGCTCTAGGAGGAAAGCACAATACTAAGAAAATCCCAACGTCTTAACTTTTTAATGCAGGTTGTACAAGTCAATAGATCCTCTCACTCTTCAACCTGCAATCTGTAACAGTCTCAGTTTCCTTCTTACTTCACCACTTCATTTCAGATGCCTTGACTTCTGGCCTTTTATTCCTCTCAACTTCTTTACGTATAAAATAAAAAGGATGTACACCTCCAATTCATACCAATGTCTTTGTTCATTCTGTTAATATGCCCAATGGGGCTGAGATACATCTTGTAAACTTGTGCATATTCCCATCAGCTCAGACAATACGACAACCATGAAAAAGAACCCATTTAATTAAAGTATGAATAAAAATGAATGGACCTTTTAAAGCTTAAGCGTAAAAGTGTAGAGCCTTTCCCTTTTTCACTTCCACTGTTTCGAATGGGGGGTTGCTGAGACTAGCAGAAGGAAGGAAGTTAGTCAAAAATATTTTAATAGTACACCAAAGTATAGAAAAGAACTAATAATGAGTCAAAAGGCATTGTCTGAACTAATTGGTATATCCTTCAGCCTATATACATCTTTTTCTTCGGAAAATATTGCAGAAAAATGGGGTTTTAACCCTACATGTCAAGCTAACCTGATACAATTTTAACTCCTCCCCTCAGATTAATAACCATAGGATTGTTATACCTAAATCATAGAATAATTCAGGTCAGGAGAGGCTTCGGGACATCTCTAGTCCAACCTCCAGCTCAGAGCAAGGTGAGCTGTATGGCCAGAGCAAGTTGCTAGGGTTTTGTCTTGAAAACTGCAGGGCAACAGATTGTGGTGATCGTGCACAGGACTTGGCCATACAAAGGTATTCAGCAGCACCCTGTGTACGTGTGATTACCCCTTCCCTCCTCATCGTGTCCTCCCCTCTCCGCATTTTTTCATTTGCCCACTTTTCTTCCTTTCTAACCCACCTTGATCCCTCCGTTTTTCTGCTCTTGGGCCTTCCTGTAAACAGCCAGTACGTTTTTCACAATCCCACAAGCCCTCTCATATATTCTAGAAGAACTTTATCATTTCTTATCAGAGCCGCAGTTATCTTGTTTCTGCACTTTTTACCAGTAATTAAGTTTTGTATGAACCTCTTCAAAGCTTTCAGTTGTCCATTCATTTGACAGAGAGCACTGGGCCTTGGGGTTGTATCTGTTACCTACTGTGCCTTAGGATCAGTGTCTGGATGTTTAATGTGTTACTTCCTCTGTCTCTAGTCCCAAACTGCATGTCCTTATATTACACATATCCCTAGATTTCTACCCAGGCACAAACTCTTCAGTTTCAATTTATGCTGTCTCACATCTTCCTGCCTCACACCACTGTGTTTCTCCATCTGCTTGATACACTCCCCATAGATACTGGGGTCTGCTTTTGGGTCCTGCCAAAGCCGACTTCTCCTCCAGGCTGAGCCCTGCACTCTCAGCCTCTTCTCCCAGCGTAAGTCCTCCAGTGCCTGACTATCCTGATGGCCTGTGCTGCATCTCCTGAAGTTTATCAACTACTTTCTTGTAGCAGCGGGACCCAAAAAGATATTGATGTGCTATTTACAACAATCCTGCTTTTCGAAACCACTACATCATCCTGTTTCTTTCTAGTTTTGAGGTGGCAAATATATAGCATGGTGAGTTAGCTGACAAGATGAAGGTTACCATGGTGCAGGGCTCTTTCACTGCCTGGGCTGTGGTCTTCTATGGTATTTGAATAAGAAACCACCACCACCAAGCAGCAGCAAGTTAATTAGTCTAGAAATGCTATTCCCTAACCACGTGCACTGAATGTTTTCCCTTTTATTTCTTTTCTACTTGAAATATTCTGAAGGTTATTTTTCTTGAGGTTTTCTTTCTAACATGTGGTCTAGAAATGGCAATCAAGGTTATTACCCCACATTAGCTTTCTAAAAATACTGTGGTTGGGAAACCACTTGCTAACTATATTCTGTTATAGGAAGAGTGTCTACTGTTAATCTATTAAAGCTTTTACTGCACGGTAAAGCCAGGAAATCTATAACAGACAGTAAATAAACTTCCAAGGTAACAATCAGTAAATTTTAAGAATCAGTGAGTGGCTACACACAAGAACATGCAATTTAGCTGTTCTCAAGCAGTAATTCTGATCTTCATGTCTTATATGGACAGAACTCACCATGACTTCAGAAGAAACTTGAAGATATAATGTTTAGAACATTTTGATTTGATGAAAAAGATCAAATAAAACACGCTTAAAAGTACTATGCAGGTTGGCATGGAAACAAGGCTATTAATCATAAAAAAGTGAGAACCAGACAGCACAAGTGTCAACTGCTCCCAAAATACAGGAGCAGAGGATAAATCCAAAATTATATTTTTAAAAGATTATATAAAACTACTGAATATGCAACAAACTTGCTTCCAGAGAGTTTCATAGATACGATGGGAAGGAAGTTAAATATCATTGACCAATTCTTTCTCTTGGGATCACAGTAATAGTGACATTGATTCATCTGTGTTGATGCTTTCAAGAATTTAACCAAGTAAGTCCTTCTGAGGCAATCCTTTATATATAATGATTTAAATTAACTATTAAATTTGGTCAAATGAGATAATCATAAAGTGTATGTCTCTGGAATATTGCTACTAGCTGTTTCTTATACAGAAGGCTTAGTGGGTCGGTATTTACTAAGGACATTTACTAAGGACTCCTCTCGGCTTTCTGTTGGTGTTGGATAATCCCTTGGCTAACTCAGTGTTATCTCAGGACCTTGAAGTCTCAGTAATTTGACAGGTAAGTTGAAGGCCAAATTCCCTTCTTTCCATGTAGCTCATCAATGGATAGAGAATATAAAAGCCAAACAGTGTTTAGATTAAGCACAGGACTGCTATTGTCTACCTCCCAGGAGTAAGAATATGGTTTATCTCTGTCCAGAAGGGTGCATGCTGTATAACAGCACAGTGCCAGGAGGACTTTCTCAGTGTACAGGGCTTTCCAGAGTAATCTTCCATCATTTCTTAGTGTATGCCAGGGTTAGTCACAGGTGAATGGATTAGTTGTCTGGAATCACTGCTACAGACCTCATGGGCTGTCAGTCTAGGCTGAAGAGGGCATCTCATCCCTTCTTTTGGCCTCCTAGACCTTGTATCTATTCCTTTTCCTGTGGTTGTGGCACCTTCACATGTGGCAGGTTTAATCAGATTCACTATCCAAGAGTTTCAAGGGTTGAAATGCAGTAAATACGAGGATGGAAGCAGGGAGGAGTATGGCGTTACTATGGTAGTGCTGGATTATAATCTCACACTTAGTTTACTCAGCTATACTCAAATACAACAAGAATGTTTTACTGAATTTCGTACGAGTTTGGTTGACTTTTTTTATTACATAGGGCTTTTGGAGAGGTCTTTTTTGTCGCTGTTGGTTTTTAGGTTGTTTTGGTTTTGTTTGGGTTTTTTTTAATCTCAAATAGATCGTGGCTGCAGATTTTATCCTGAGGTTCTTTTACAGATACACAGCCTGTAACTAATCGGCTTTTGCATAGTACAAGTGAAGATGGATGCTAAATTTATCGGGTTTGGATAGGAACCATGTAAAATCTCATCTGAATCTTCAGAGTTCAGATGAACTCAAGGGCTTTCAGTCACATCTCTCCTCTGATCAAGCAGCAGGTCCTATAGAGAACTGGATTTATAAAAAGGAAGATGGAGGCATCTAAACCAGAAATCTCATTATTTCTTCCATTTTTATAGTGATTTCGTGCGCAGTCAGCACTAAATTACTTCATTATGCTTCTTAGTTTCCTCATACGTAACGCTGGGAGCAAATCTGCCTAAATACCACTTTGTGTGTGTGTAAAGATTGTCTTAAAAATAAATAGCTCTTTGAAACATTTACAGTGCATAGATACTATGCATTACCTTCCTGTTTTTGCAAAGAACATGCTTCCCTTTGCGGCTACGTGCCACGATTTTCTGTATCATGCAGAAAGAGCTTTCCTTCTGACATTCTGCATTGGCACAGCAAATTGTTTCATTAAGCGCCACTTGTTCAGTAAGTGTAACAAAATTAAAGCTGAAAAAGATGAATCATATATAAGGGCAGAGATCAAGGAGCTATTTATTTTACAAATGTCACTAGTAGACATATTTTTTCTTTAAATCAAGGAAATATTTGACTCATATCAATGGAAGCATCTGTATAATAAAAGGGCATCTGTACTTTTCAAGGCTTTGTGTATATAATTGATTTTCAAAAGAAATTTCATCGCTGTTTCATTTATTACTTCTGCACTACAATATTTCTTAAGTGTCAGTGGTTTGCAGTCGTAATTGTCAAGAGTATGATTCATAAATGTGAGTTTAAGACAAAATGATAGATAGAAGGGTCAAGGAACTGCTTATCTGTGCTTCAGTAAAACTTGGCATGACTTTTAAATTAGCCAGCAAAGTTTATAAACTAAGCAAACGAGTACAAGCTAAACTTGAAAAGGCATCAGATAAACCACTAAGGGCTCTCTCTTTTGTGTATTTATTTGAATTCACAGAATATTTAATATAATCATTACTATGTGAATTCATATATACTTTATGTGGAAAGTCTGTGAGAATTGCATTCACAATGACTTTAAATGGAAGTATTTCTAGTCTGTTCCTATCTTAGCTGATGTAGCAGAGCGAGTCGAGGTTCTGGCTACTGAACCATCTGCTCTGGAATCATCCTGGTCACTTCAGCCCACCCTGCAGTGTATGGATATGTTGTATGTTAGACCTACATTAGATGCATATTATGCCATATTATGGAAGAAGGAGGATTTGGCATTTTTCTTCTGGTTTTACACCTTGCTTAGGTTTGCAGCATCAGTGGCCATTTATCTTGCAATTTAATGATGTATTTGGCTTATCTGCCCCACATTAGTGCAGGTAGGAATTAATTATTAAATGTATCAAATGGTCAAAATGAATGTAACATATTAGAGAATGTTTATTATTTTGCTGTTTTCCTCATAAAATGGCAAAGTAGGGACCTCTTTAATACCATTCACTGTGTTTATAGTACCAGAAAGGTCTCTGAAATATTCACCTATGTAGCAAAGTGCTTCTCCTGGATGCACTTTCTCTAGGTGCACACTGTGATTTGTGACTCAATTGTAGAGCAGGTATTTTTCATGCATAACAAGACAAATAGACGGGCTGAAATAAATGTTTAAAAAAACCAAACCTACAGAAAAGACTGGCTGAGAAATTCAGGAGTATGACTAAGCCAACCAATTCTGAGACATGACCTTCCCTCCATTGCACAACCTCTGTACTACTGGGGGTTAGGATCTTTGTGCAGCTCCAATGAACAAATATTACTTGTAATTAGTCACGAGGGTAGCTGCACTCATAAGTAAAAGAAAGCACATGGGCTCTGATTTATAAAAACCTGACATCATTAAATAATTAGATATTAAAATAAAACCCCCAGCACAAACTCTGAACTTTTACTCTCATTGCTTTGAGAAAGAAATGTTGCAGCATATGCTTTGCAGAAATGCTTCTGTTAATTTCTGAAGAGCTGATATTGAAAATTCTGTGCATGATGGTTTGGTAGTAAAAAAGTTTACCTATAACCTTAAAGCCAGGAAAGAGATCTTCAGGGTATGTTTCTACCCAAGTCATTCTGCCTTAAAGCAGGGTGAAAAATGACTAAGGCAATAAAACTGCTCATAAGGAAACGTAATTTCTTTCCTGTTAATCCTACTTTCTGCTACCCCAGGATGAAACCAGCCCTAAGCACTGTTTTTGTGAGGCATAACTTCTGATTGTTGTCAACAGAAAAACTGTCGTTTTGGAGAAGGAAGCAAATGATGTCTGCAAAAGATCTTGTTTCCAAGCAGATGTCAGTGATAAAAGAAGAGTGAAATAGAGAAAAATCTATGATACAGAAGAAAGAAGGTGTTACTGAGTTAGATTTTTTTTTAGGTTTTTTGCTACAGCTACATTTCAGAGGGCAAGCAGAGTCTACCCTGTGAGGCCTGCAGAAGTGATTCACCACGACACTAACCTCTGCTGTTCAGTTTATTGAAACTGAAAGTGGAGACCTCTGTTAAAATAAAAAGAACCAAAAAAAAATAAAAAGGAAAAAAAAAAGGGAACAGTAATGAAGACGATCCGGCACCTCAGGAAAACAGGCTGAGCAGGAAGGCAAAAGGGAATCTGTTATACTACTCAGGCAGCTGAAGCAGGCCGCTGAACTCTGGCCCAACGCTGGTGCACGTCAGAAACCTGCCATGCACATTTCCTGGTTTGCATTGTTTCGTGAGTCCCAAAGCAGCTGCTGTGCCACTGAAGTCAGGAAAAGCCTCACCCAGCTCATTGTTTTGGACATTATCACAATAAATATTAATGATGTAAAATTAGAATTCTTCATGCCAGGCCCATCGGTCTGTCCCATGGAGTTTACCATGGCCAGGGATTTCTGCTGATCTTTGACTTCCACTTCACAGATTTAACCTTTAAGATTCCAGATAAAAATTTGTATTACTTATTATATTATATTCTGTAATGTAATGTAATAGGACAAATAAAATCAAGGACAGTCTGAACTCGTATCACTAAAGGGATATCATGATAGAATCACAAAACCTAAGCATAATGGTAATTTAGTTTCTTGGCAGGAAGCTTTCAAAGAAAACTAAGCATTTTCTGTGAAAATCCAGTGCCACTGGAGAGTTTTTAACATTGTATTTCTTTTTTGTCTAGTATGATTATGTAGAAAATGGATTAAAGTTTAAGGATTAAAGTTTGCAGGCATTTTCCTGGTAAAGCAGCTTAGCTCCTACTCAGTACTTGACCCACCTTCTGTTCAATTAAGGTAAAAATTCCCACTGATCTTAAAAGAATTTGCATTAAATCATGGCTTTATTTGAATAATTTTAATGAGCCTGAAGAATAGAAGGCTCTGGCGAGACCTGATTGCAGCCTTCCTTTACCTGAAGGGGGCCTACAGGAAAGCTGGAGAAGGACTTCTCACAAGGGCATCTAGTGACAGGACAAGGGGGAATGGTTTTAAACTGGAAGAGGGGAGATTCAGACTGGATATTAGGAAGAAATTCTTTACTGTGAGGGTGATGAGGCCCTGGCCCAGGTTGCCCAGGGAAGCTGTGGGTCCCCCCTCCCTGGCAGTGTTCAAGGCCAGGTTGGACGGGGCCTGGAGCAGCCTGGGCTGGTGGAGGTGTCCCTGCCCATGGCAGAGGTTGGACTGGGGGAGCGTCAAGGTCCTTTCCAACCCAAATCTTTCTGTGATTCTGTGATTCTATGAAGTGACTAAAGAGGTTACCGAGATCTTGCATTTATGTTCATTTTTGAGCAAAACCAAAACTTAGACACATGGTTCTGTGTCTTCACAGAATCACAGAATACTTGAGGTTGGAAAGATCTGTGGAGATCATCGAGTCCAACTGTCCTGCTTAACAAAGCAGGTTGTAAAATCAATTACTTATCCCTCAATGTACAAAATGAGGTCAGTTGAAAGTTATTTTGAGACAAGAATCTAGAAACACCTTTTAAAAACAGATGCCATCTAAGGATTTTAGCTGTAATGTACACTACACGTCTCTTTACTAATGTGAATTTCTCAGGCATCCTCTAGGGCACAAATCACTATTTGTATTTACTTTTATAAATATATCAAATCCCCTCTCCTCCCAGAAAAGAAATTCATAGTTATCAGTTACAACTAATGAGAGCATTGCTCTGAACCTGTGTGAAACAGAAACTATTAAAATACCCTGTATATAATTATCAGTTTGTAATGCCTTTGTGACAGACATTGCAAAAAGCTTGTCACACTGAATGAAAACATTTCCTGGCCAGAAATAATATAATCCAAAGATGTTCTTTCCTTTATCCATCGACTTTGAGACTTCAGTCATTATGAGATTTGTATTATCCTGGTCCCTTTGGCAGGCTGTCAGGAAGGAGAAAACACTATTAATAGCAAAAACTATAACAAAAGATCAAAAGGGAATGAGTCCTTTATTGGCTGCAACTGCTATGTTTATAATTAGTTCAAAATCTTTCAGAAGAATTCATACCACTGAAGTACTGGATATTGGATCTTTGAAGAGTATGTGGAAAAAAACAGAAGGAGGAGAAAGTGAGGAAATGGGGTGCCGGAAACAGAATCTTTCTTCTGAAATAGTGCGCACCAGGTTATCAAATTATACAGTATCAGATTTTCCAAACATGCACAGAACTGTCAAGAATTCAAGCATCTGTACCCATCTACCACTGTAAAGTACCAGAGTTTATACTTTGTAGGCACTGCAGTACGTAAGGAAAACAGCAGTCAGGAAAGGACATGTGAAAAAGAAAACTGAAAGGAGCAAAACTTTCTGATTTTTCCACAGCTAAAAGAAGCGGCAAACCATAAGTAAAATATATCTGCAAATCTTCTGAAGACTTCCTTCAAATCTTAAATACAATAAGCAGTGAAGGATATAACAGAATC
>NW_010173453.1:0-8867 GCF_000695765.1 Mesitornis unicolor | reverse complement strand
CGAGCGATTCTGTGTTTCTGTGATTCTGTGAAGTGTACTTGACTGTTGCTGTATTCTAACATGACTTTTTCCTGTTAATTTTGCTTGATTAAACTGAATATGGGGAAAAGACACTGAAATTACTGACAGAGTCATGTCATCTTATATTTGTTATACTATGGGATTGTGTATTTTGTATGACAGTATATAATAAATATGAAAAGAAGGAATCTTAAATTCAATTATTTTATGACCATTCTAGAGCTCAAGCTTAAATTTGGTTTTTAGAGTTGAGAGAACACTCAACACATCTCCAATTGAATGCCCCTTCTATTCCTTAAAATCAGGTACAAGAAGGAGCAATATAATTGTGTATTCCACCAAGCAACATCCATTGTTGCAGATCTAGATTCTAGTTTCTTCTCCAAGGACTGTGAAGGTATTTTACATTAAACTTCCATGGAGTAGAGAAGAGAAGCCACCTCTGAGGAACCACCCTAGTTGCAGATCTACAGCATTATGTCCTTTGTTTACTCGTTCTTTTACAAGGGTGCCTTGGTTCTACAGACAAAGATATGCTGAATTATTCCCTGCAAATTGCTACAGATTCAACAGCACCCACTGCAGAACCGCCTGTAATTTTACTCAGGAAAACAACTTGCTTTTTCTTATTGAATTTGTATGACAAGGGAATTCCTCTAGGGAATTTTCTGACAATCTTGGTTGATTTCATACAGGAAAGATAGTGATGGCTGTTCTGCTTTCTAAATAAGCAACTTTTTAACCCGTGAAAATTAGTATGGCGCTGAGGTTCCAGAGGTAGTAGAAATACAAAACAGCAAACTCACAGTTGGCAATAAGGAAAAATTCCAGTTATGTAGTATTTTTAAAAAAGCAATATATATAATATTAGTCCTATTAGGTAACTTAATTTGAATTGATACTATGCATAAAGTTTTTGTATTTGTAATGAACAAGGTTTGGTATGAGAATTATTGGGGGGGAGTGGGAGTTGAACAAAACCAAGCCAATAAACAACCCAAGCAAGACAGCAAACCAGCAAAGCCTTAAAGATAAGGCTTTTCTGCATTTCATTCAAATTAATATGGAAGAACTGCATGAGAATGAGATGCAGTGTGTTTGAATTAGAAAAATCAGGAAAGGCTACAGCAAAGTCTACCCTGGAAATAAATTACTTCTTTAAATCATCAGAGTAGGAATCTATGTAGTTTGACTGAGGTGTAGACAAATGTAAGAAATCAAAAACATAGATAAGTATGGCAAAAGTGCTTGAATTAAAAAAAAAAAGAATTATTTTTCTGTCTGCTGACATGAGGCAGATGATGGAGCTGAACTAGGTGAAACTGTATTAATTGGGATGATTCAGCTGGGGAGTTAGCAATGCTCCACAAGTTGAAGGAAGTCCTCTTGTTAATCTGTAAGAAAAGGGAACCAACTCTTCTCAATTTCAAGCAGCCAAAAAAAAGCATGCTGAGCTTTTCTCTAGTTTTATATCATAGTGTTTTTTAGTAAGGAAAGGAAGAAAAAAAAAATGGAAGAAAGGCTTGAAATTTAAAATATGACCCTAAAGTTTTGCTAAGTAAGAGACCAACATATTCTTCATTTAGTCTCAAAACGACAATACACAGAAGTTGTGTAACACTTTTGCAGCTCAAAAAACACAAAGGGACAAGGTATAGAGGCCAAGGCACAAATGAGATACAATTATCAAGGGACCAAGAACAACATTTTTTTTCCAAATATACGTTAGTAATAGCACATATTAAAAAAAGGAAAATGTTAGCTTCCTACTTCACAGAGAGATGAAGAAAAAAATGCTGTGTGAAGCATTTCAGACCTTTTTCCTTTTTCAATGGACTTCAGAAAGGTTCTTTCAACTTTTATTTCATTTAGGTTTTTTAGGTTTTTTGTGAAAATGCATTTTTGGCCCATAGTTCTCACGTTTACTGGAAATCACTGATGGGAGGGAAGGCAGGAGGAGAGGGAATCAAAACCCAACAACAGGTGAATAAACCCACTCACAACAGTAATACAGCAATATCCTACAGTTCTGATCTGATCTAAATTAGGGAGAAGTCAGAGAACTTTATTTCAGGCACCTTCATTAAAGGCTGAATGTCCTTTCCCACGCAACAAACTGAATACAGTTTCCTCATATTTCTTCTCAGCACGACCTTCTTTCAATTTACATTTTGCCTAATACATTGCTTTATTCAGTTATGTGACTTGATAAGCCATTCTCTATCAAGATTCTTATAACAACTACATCACTGCATTCAAAAGTGACCATTTACTGCAATGAGGAGCTAAGTGGAGGTAATGGCAACATAGTCAAAACCAAACAATTAGTGCAACTCTTTCCTGACTTTTTCTCAAATTTTCAGTCATTTGCCCTCTTATCCTATTTTGGGACAGTCACTATTTTGGAATATCTTAGCATGTCTCCATCTTCTCTGAATGAAAGGAATCATCCAAGTTCTCAGATTAAAACCCTCTTTGCACGTATCATCTCAGCAACCAGAGACCACTGTAACTGAAAACAAACTTAAATGAATGCATTGCGAAAAAACTCCTTAAGTGAACTCCTTGTAGATCATTGTTTGCTAATTATGGTCACTTAGTAAGTTTGCCTTTTTTCTTACTTTAAATGCAACAGTTTAAAAAATGCATGCAGAAAATGACCAGCTTCATACCTGTCTATCAGATAGAAAGGAAGCAAGAGTAAGACATGCAGATTCTTTGTGAACTGCAGTAAGATTATTAGTATCCATTAAAAATATACTCACTTAAAATTCTGAATGCATACCCTATTAAATACTGTAGACAAATAACTACTCTGAACTTTTCCATTTAATATCAACTAAAAGCAAGTGCAAGAGTTTTCTGTGTTTACTGGAGATGAGCCAGTACTGGTTCCTGAGATGACAAATTTGATCCTTGACTGAGACCATTTTAGCATTTAGCAAGTATGTTTTATTGTACAGTTCCCTTCTGCAGTCAGTTTACTTCGAAAAAAAAATCTTTAAAGGAGATGTGCTTCAACATAAACATCTGATGTGTGGGAAAAAGGAATATTTTTTCTTCCCTCTTATTTAATTATATTCGTATTAAACAATATGGTCTTATTTATATACACTATATATATATATATATATACATATTTCATCCATTCACATAAAACAATATGATCTTGTTTATATATGCTATATATACACAAATATACACTATAATCAAACTCCGTAGGATTAAAACTTATTTTTTCGTAACTTGTTTTCTCAATATTTTTTAATCAAATATGAAAGAGAAATTGAAAGCCTCAAGGGTGACTCCTTATGAGAAAAAGTCAGTGATTAGTTGGGGTCATATATGTTTTAACCCATTTACAGAAATACACAAAAGTCGTTTTACTATCTTCACTGTTATGAACACATAATAAACAGATTTTTGCAAAAATCCTGAGGCAAAGATCCTATCCTAGTGTCAGGAGACCACTGTCTCATATTGGTTTTTTAACCACAGACTAAGCTGTCGCCTCAAGCATAACAAAGAACTTCTTGTCTGTGGTTTAGTTCACACTTTTAAATACATCCTTGTCTTTTTCTCTAATGTAGAAAGAAACTTCAGCCGTGAGTCAGTCTCTCCTTAACACCAAATAAGTTACTTAATACCTCAATTTATATAGGGGAATTAATTAAAATTACTTTATGCAGGATCCAGAAATTCTGATATGCAACATAACTTCATATTAAGGATGTTTTTCTAAGTAAATTCAAGATAGATATCAAGAAAAAAATAATCACCTTGAAATCTATGGCTTTATATTATGATGATTTTTAATAGAATGAAGAAAATAGTAATAAAAAGACATCTAGCATTTCAGTTGTATTTATCAAAATGGTTAAATTACAGAGAATTATTCTGTGTACACACATTCACTTTTTCTTTGCCTCAGAACTCTCTAGTCACGTGCCGTGCTACACAAAATTGGCATATACCGTTGTGTTTCTTGCAACATAAAATGATAAACAAGTATAATTTAGAAGTTTGTTTAAGATGTTGAACTCAAATACATATTCAGAGAAACTAAAAACAATAGGATTTCATGGGTGATAATTAAGGAAGAAACTGACATTCTTTAGATATTTTGCAGATAAACTGTATCACAAATCATATGAATAGCCCTTTCTACTACAAGCAGCACTTGTAACAAATGACCCTGTCATTTTCATTTTTCTCAGGCTAAACATTTATGCTAATTGATGGCAAGTATGCCTCCAATGATGTATCCTTTACATAAATTAATAGATGTATTTCATTCCCCCTTCTGGGGTGTATTTTTAGCTGAGTTTGTTGTAAACTGTGCTCACACAGGAAGTGTTAAACACGAAGATTTTTTTTTCTTCCCCACTTGGAAAGTATATGTTATTGACACAGATAGAATACAGGAGCATATAGGATTCTACACAGGGTGGATCTTAGAGTTTATCCTATAATTGTGATGAACCTATGAAATCAAAATAGTAATGCAACTAAAGTCAGACAATTAAAAAAATAATTATTTATGGTAACGAAAAGTAGTTAAAGTAAATTATACTCTCTAATGAAATACTGTTATAATCAATTGTCTTGATGACATGCTTTAAACACTAGGAAGTAGAAGCTATGACATCAGGAAGGCTAAAGAAGTAGAACAGCCAAGAGGACACAAAAGGATGTTCAGTGCTTCTCTCTTGCCATTGCTATTTATTTTTCTGTCAACTATAAATATTGTTGTTGTGCACCCCAGGGAAATCGCAGTCATCAGTACAAAATTAAAGTTACATCTCCAAAAGTGTCTAGTAAAAGACCCACTTCATTGCTGTTTTCCGTGCTGCAGCAGCCTGCAATCTAAGCTAACTATTTTAAATAATGCAGACTGAAACTTTTGAAAACTGGTTAGAACTCCATTATCAAGATTAAATTAAGCTACTTCAAACACAGCAGATGAATTATGTATGAAAGAAAATGTATTCACCACACTAATTTACTAAATAATACAGTTATAAAGCCATATTTTTGAAAACTAGAGAGTACAACAAAAAAATGTGTTTGAAATGTAGCAATCACCTGCATTAACCAGTTCCAGTATTAAAAATTACTAGAAAAACAGAACTGTGTTTAACCACGAATTTCAAGATATTGAAAAATAGTGTCACTCTTTTTCAGAATACAATGAAATACATCTAAAGAATAAGGGAAATAAGTGAGAATATGTGAACAAGAAAACCACTGTCTAAATAATTTACAATATAGGTCTTCTGATTCCAGTTCAAACTCATTTTTTCTGGACACTTAAACTTTAAGTCTTCCATAAAACTAGTGACTATTCTAAATCACTATTATACAGTTAGTATCTCCTTTAAAGCTGCTCTATCTGGTTTAAATAAGAAATAGCTACTGCATATGTCACTAGGACAGAGAGGCTAAAAGATGCCAGTGAGAGGGGAGTGGTCTGAGAGCATTTCACTGGTCTAGGAACAACTTCCAGTCACATCTCAGCTTCATCCTCAACTACTACTACTTCCCTTATCCATAAATGCCGTAACTGCATCGTAGAAAGCCACCAGATTTGTCAGACATGATTTGCCCTTAGTGAAGCCATGTTGGCTGTCACCAATAACCTCCTCATTTCCATGTGCCTTAGTATAATATCCAGGAGGATCTGCTCCATGACCTTGCCCGGCACAGAGTTGAGACCGATTGGTCTGTGGTTCCCTTGGTCTTCTTTTTAAACTTTTTTAGAAATGGGGGTTGTTTCCCCTTTTCCAGTCAGTGAGAACTTCACTGAACTGCCATGACTTACTTTCAATAAATATTTCAATATCTCAGCAGACCATGTTTGATTACTTGCCCAGAGTGCAACAGAAAGATAGGCCTGGATTTCTTCTATTTTCACACACTAAGGAGGCATAGTCAGTGTAAAGCTGAGTGCTTCAGTTAATGTATTTCAGAATGTCTTGGGAGAAAATCCTATCCTTTAAAATTTTGGCTGTGAAGGTAAGTTGGAGGACAATAGTACTAGTAAGAGTGGAAGAGGCTTTGTTTCATATCCATTTGTGTGGGATTTCACATCTCATTGTTACTGCAGACAAAAAGTAGCTGGGTTTTGGTCTAGTTTGATGCATGTTTATCATATTACAGTGTAAATCTACTTTTGAGGACACTTTGCTTGCTCTTGAAAAGTTATTAAAGTTGTTCAAGGTATCTTTGTGCTTCTATGTCTGTCCCAAATGCAAGCATCACAAATACAAGTGGCTAAGAACCTTGTGCCTTGGACCAACACTATAGGTACTTCTGATTAAACAACAATCATGCAAAATTACAACATGAACAAAACTTAATAACTAAGTCACTAAATGTATATTGAAATATTTCAAGGTAATTTACACCATTAAACCTGTATTACAGTGCTTGCTAAAAAGACAATGATAAGTTGGTTATGAGGCACAAAATGGGTGCTTCAAACAACAGAAAAAAACCCCCAAAAACTCAAACAAAAGTAAAATTATCTTGAGAATTATGAGAGGTTTTTAATGTAAAATACAGTTTCCTTATGTTTTTTTACAGTTTATCTCTACTTTTGGAGACAAATTGAGAATTTATTAGGTGTGGAAGGCCAGGTTGGATGGGGCTTTAAGCCCCTTTGAGAAAAGATAGCATTATATGGTCTGGTTTTGTTTGGGTTTTTTTGTGTGGGTTTGTTGGGTTTTTTTTAATTATTATTTTATCATTATGCGACATTATCATGCTAAGTAAACTGGTTGAGAAAGAGGACACTTATAATTTTGTAAATTTTTTTTAGTTTTTACAAGCTTTTCTAATCAGCTTGTGTCAACAATAATCTCACAAGATGTATGAAAACGAACATAAAATATTCCAAATGCATAAGTAATCACTCATTGCATAGCATGATGTTGTGATCATTTGAGTTTATTTATTTATCAGATGCTGTAATACTTTTCATATCAAGTGTGACTAAAGATTGTATAGTACTTTCACCATCACATAGGAAAAGCATTTGAACTTCACTATCAGTCTAAAAACATGAGCTTAAGCTTCATAATTTATAAACACTTTAATCAATGTAATGATCCCTGTGTAGCTTCTATTACCTGAACTTAAAAAAAAACCATAAATGCTATCTTTACCATTGTATGCAGTCTTCCCAGAGTAAGACCATTACATCAGTTTTACATTACTTTTGCCCACATCACTAAATTAATTGGTGGAAGGCATCTAGGAGAACTGCCATATAGGTTAGTGCTTGTTTGGGATATCCATGTAGTGGAAACTACATTACTAACATAAGGGTATACACATTTGTGCACTAGCTTTAGTTTCCAGACTGACAGAGTTTGTGATGCTCTGGTCTCTAGAACTGCATCATCAACAAAAATCCCCAAAACCATACATCAGTATTTTACAAATGCAGAGGGAGGGCAGGAAATCCTTAGAGAGGGGAAAAATAAAATGAACAACCAAACAAAAAACCCAACCCAAACCAACCAACCAACAGAAAAACACCAAAACCCAACAACCTCACCCTCAAAAAAATTCCGCAAACCAGTAATTGTATTGTATAACATCGCTCTTCTCCACTTCAGTTGGAATGAAGGACTAGAATTTACATGGCTCATGAAAGTGTAAGTACAGCTGTCAGTTCTTTACTGCATGAAAGCAAAACTCAAGGGTTAAGAAGAAAAACTTGTCCCTTATGTACTCTACCAGCTGTCGAATGTAACTGGCTGTCAATGTGTGTTTATGTTGTGGGGTTGTTTTTATGTTTGTTTTTTTTTTTTGTTAGAGTGACTAAAATAAATATAACTATATATATAAATATACTCTTTGATGGCTAAGAAATAAACAAGAAAATAACATGTTGAAACAAACACCTTTTTGTACTGGGAAATGTTTACAAGAATCTAAACAGAAGAACTGACAGTACTGTCTAGCATTTGGATTTTTTTATTCCTTTTTGTAACACCAAAGTGAAATAAATGATCATATAAAAAAATAGAGAAGGTTGAATAGAATTCAGGAGATTGTAAGAGTTTTCTTCTCTATCTAGAATTTATTGTGTATGTTTCAAAATATGGTCATCTGTTGATTGTCTACTTTTTCTCTCAGAGCATAATCTTGTCAAAGCAAAGTAAGAAACTGTGAAATAACTGGAAAATCAAAAACACTAAAACTGATTTGACTAAAATAGAGATGAGACAGAGAATTTTAAGGCAAAGTCTGTATAAAGAATAAGCTACTATACATTATATTAGATCAATGTTTCTTTCTAGGGTAGATTTCAAATTTTAATGCATTAATTTGTTGTAAAATCCTTTAAAAAATTCAGTCTTTATGATTAATATCACCAGCATGTTTAAAAGAATAGTAAGATATATAAATCTGAATTATATAAGCATGTGAAAATTTCTCCATCTGTACTTAATTCCCACTAAACTCAAGTTACTCAAACTCCATCTTTTACCATATTTGTTATAGAAGAACCTTTTTTTTAAGACAAATTTCTTTCTTGCTATAATACTAAACATTACTAAACAACATGGGCAGTGGTAGGGGGATTAATCACAGAGAGACCAAAGTCTAAGCCTAAACCGTACTTTGATAATACTCGAAATATTTACATGTATAAACTTTGAACGGCTTCTAGCGTATTTCATACCAATGCTTAACTCTATAGGGTATAAACTCACTACGTACATATCTATTTACTGTGAAACTAGTCTCGGTGCTATGGCTCTGTAAATGTGAAAAATAAATTCTGTTTCTTCCTGTACCTGGTATGTTACTGAGATCCTGGTTTAAGTGGGTTG